>NC_080613.1:0-300000 GCF_027887145.1 Ammospiza caudacuta
TAACAATGATGCCAGGGGTACTGACAGGGCCCTCAAAGGCCTAAGGTAGAAGACAGGAGATACACAAACAACACACAATGCACAACAGACAAGTGACACGATGCACACGGGGACTGCTCTGCCCTGCACACCTCAGCACTGTGATCAAAAGTGAGACTTGGCTTTCATGGGGCCTAACGAGCCGTTTAATGAACACCCCCCGCTCCAAACTGGACTCAAAAACCCCTCCCAGGAATTCCCAAACCAGCACCATGCCTTCATCCCCACTGTGGGTCGCAGCCCTCTACTTATCTCTCAGACATCTGGGGATGCCAGTCTGTGTCAGGTGCAAAGAAAGGCCACCTCGTCAGCTGGGAAGGTCCTGCTGGCACCGGGCTGGTGTCTCTCAGACAGCTAGATTAAAGAGAACCAAACATCAGGGCCTGATCTTGGCACCGCATTGGCCAAAACCCCACCGCTCTGCTACTCACCGCGCTCCTAAGAAGGCCCGGCACCTCCTAACCCTGACCCTCTGCCACACGTGGAATGCATCTGCACCTGAAAGAAAGTTAGAACATATGTCAAACACCACCAGGGTTACTCACAAGCTGCAAACACCTTATGTCAATCTAGGAACAACATCTAGAGCCCAAGTACAGCCCACATTACAAATTCCCCCTCCCTATGGTTCGTCCTACTGCAGGAGGCCATGCGGCAGGGCAGAACAGCTCCGGCAAAAAATGTGTGCACACACCCGTGACACAGAAAGTGACAAACAGGGGGGACATGAAACACGACACATCATGCTTGTGGTGAGGGCCTCGAGGGGAAAAGGCAAAAGGGACCCCAAAGACACGCTAGGGAACACAGCACACCGGAAAACACGACAGACTGGAGCTGTTCTGCACTGCCCACCTGAAAGCTGCCATCAAAAGTAGAGCCTCTCCCTTTAGCTGTCCTAAAAGGCCTTTGGAGAAGATTGCTTTCCTCTCTGCTCATTTTTGAATCTGTCCCAAAAACTCCCAACCTGCTACTCCACCATCTCCAGACCGTGGCCCCCGACTTATCTTTTGGATGATCGGTGAATGGAATCCACATTGCACCTGAAATGAGTCTGCCTTGGAGGGCTCTGTGATGGCCTGTGAGCCTCTCGGTCAGCTGCAATCAAGAAAACCAAAATCAAAGAGTGAGTCCAGAGTTATGTGGGCCAAATCCCTGCAAGTCAGCTACTTGCCCTCTCCTGAGTGTGCCTGGCTCCTTCAGGCTCCAGCTTCATCCTGATTCCAAGGCTGTGGCCTTTATTAGCAGTGGCACCTGGGTTACAGAAAGACAAAGTTAAGTGGCTCTGAGTGCAGTGGATCACCTTGTATGCTGTAAGCCATGGGAATGCCTCTGCTAGGCTTCTGAGACACCTTGGGAGGGGCTCTCAAATAAACAAATAAAGACCCTTTCTCACCCTGCTGCCTGCAAACCCCCTCTCAAGAACTCCTAACTGGATGCCTGCTCGCCCTCCCTCTCCCAGTAACCATCCTCAACTCACCTGAAGCCTCAATCTCAAACATCATCCTTGACACTGGGCAGATCCCTCTTGTGACACGATGAATCTGCTGAAAAATTGTTGTGCTTGAGAGCTGAGCAATAACAACCAATTCTCTCCACTGCTCACGTTGACTGCTGGCATCCAGATTTACTTCCTAAAAGAAAGACAAAGAACAGCAGTGTAACAGAGTCAGTTGAGAGGTGTAACAGAGTCTGCTGCAGAGGCAAATGGGGCCTCACCTACTCAGGAGAATCCCCACACCTGGCATGGGGCCCTCTGGCACACATTTAATCCATCTGAACCTGAAAAAAAAGTTAGGACAAGAGTCACACTGTGGCAGGATAACTGATGAGCTCCAGATATGATGTGCCCATCTACAAATCCCATCTAGAGTCCAACTACACCCCACATTACAAACTCCAAGTCCCTGGGACTTCTCCTATCGCACCAGGCTGTGCAGCAGGGCAGAGCAGCTCCGGCACAAATGTGTGCTGAGAGCCATGACACAGGATAGGACAGACAACGGGGACACAACAGGAACAGAAATCTCTTGGCAAGGAAAACGGCTGCAAGGACTGAGAGAATGCAAAAGGAGATGAGTGAGCTGAGACCGATGGTGAGCTGATGAGGCTCAGAGAACTCTGAAGGAAGAAGATGATTACTGAATGATTAATTCCAAGAACAGCAAAGACGGATGCCTAGGAATCCTACAGTCAAAATCCTCTACCTAACCTCGTAATATTACAAGTCCTAATCCACCATAATGGATCCAGGTGGGGCACAGCTGTCCATACAGCTCAGAACAAGACCTGAAAAGACGTCTGACTGGATGCTTCCAAAGAGAGAAGAGAGTCTGATGCCTGTCTGAGCTCGCGAGTCAAAAGCTCTGTGGCCCGGGTGCCAGACCAGGGAATGCAGAGATTACAGACGCTAACAATGATGCCAGGGGTACTGACAGGGCCCTCAAAGGCCTAAGGTAGAAGACAGGAGATACACAAACAACACACAATGCACAACAGACAAGTGACACGATGCACACGGGGACTGCTCTGCCCTGCACACCTCAGCACTGTGATCAAAAGTGAGACTTGGCTTTCATGGGGCCTAACGAGCCGTTTAATGAACACCCCCCGCTCCAAACTGGACTCAAAAACCCCTCCCAGGAATTCCCAAACAAGCACCATGCCTTCATCCCCACTGTGGGTCGCAGCCCTCTACTTATCTCTCAGACATCTGGGGATGCCAGTCTGTGTCAGGTGCAAAGAAAGGCCACCTCGTCAGCTGGGAAGGTCCTGCTGGCACCGGGCTGGTGTCTCTCAGACAGCTAGATTAAAGAGAACCAAACATCAGGGCCTGATCTTGGCACCGCATTGGCCAAAACCCCACCGCTCTGCTACTCACCGCGCTCCTAAGAAGGCCCGGCACCTCCTAACCCTGACCCTCTGCCACACGTGGAATGCATCTGCACCTGAAAGAAAGTTAGAACATATGTCAAACACCACCAGGGTTACTCACAAGCTGCAAACACCTTATGTCAATCTAGGAATAGCATCTAGAGCCCAAGTACAGCCAACATTACAAATTCCCCCTCCCTATGGTTCGTCTTATTGCAGCAGGCCATGCGGCAGGGAAGAACAGCTCTGGCACAAATCTGTGCACACACCCGTGACACAGAAAGTGACAAACAGGGGGACATGAAACACGACACATCATGCTTGTGGTGAGGGTCTCGAGGGGAGAAGGCAAAAGGGACCCCAAAGACACACTAGGGAACACAGCACACCGGACAACAGGATACAGACCGGAGCTGTTCTGCACTGCCCGCCTGAAAGCTGCCATCAAAAGTAGAGCCTCTCCCTTTAGCTGTCCTAAAAGGCCTTTGGAGAAGATTGCTTTCCTCTCTGCTCATTTTTGAATCTGTCCCAAAAACTCCCAACCTGCTACTCCACCATCTCCAGGCCGTGGCCCCCGACTTATCTTTTGGATGATCGGTGAGGGGAATCCACGCTGCACCTGAAATGAGTCTGCCTTGGAGGGCTCTGTGATGGCCTGTGAGCCTCTCGGTCAGCTGCAATCAAGAAAACCAAAATCAAAGAGTGAGTCCAGAGTTATGTGGGCCAAATCCCTGCAAGTCAGCTACTTGCCCTCTCCTGAGTGTGCCTGGCTCCTTCAGGCTCCAGCTTCATCCTGATTCCAAGGCTGTGGCCTTTATTAGCAGTGGCACCTGGGTTACAGAAAGACAAAGTTAAGTGGCTCTGAGTGCAGTGGATCACCTTGTATGCTGTAAGCCATGGGAATGCCTCTGCTAGGCTTCTGAGACACCTTGGGAGGGGCTCTCAAATAAACAAATAAAGACCCTTTCTCACCCTGCTGCCTGCAAACCCCCTCTCAAGAACTCCTAACTGGATGCCTGCTCACCCTCCCTCTCCCAGTAACCATCCTCAACTCACCTGAAGCCTCAATCTCAAACATCATCCTTGACACTGGGCAGATCCCTCTTGTGACACGATGAATCTGCTGCGAAATTGTTGTGCTTGAGAGCTGAGCAATAACAACCAATTCTCTCCACTGCTCACGTTGACTGCTGGCATCCAGATTTACTTCCTAAAAGAAAGACAAAGAACAGCAGTGTAACAGAGTCAGTTGAGAGGTGTAACAGAGTCTGCTGCAGAGGCAAATGGGGCCTCACCTACTCAGGAGAATCCCCACACCTGGCATGGGGCCCTCTGGCACACATTTAATCCATCTGAACCTGAAAAAAAAGTTAGGACAAGAGTCACACTGTGGCAGGATAACTGATGAGCTCCAGATATGATGTGCCCATCTACAAATCCCATCTAGAGTCCAACTACACCCCACATTACAAACTCCAAGTCCCTGGGACTTCTCCTATCGCACCAGGCTGTGCAGCAGGGCAGAGCAGCTCCGGCACAAATGTGTGCTGAGAGCCATGACACAGGATAGGACAGACAACGGGGACACAACAGGAACAGAAATTTCTTGGCAAGGAAAACGGCTGCAAGGACTGAGAGAATGCAAAAGGAGATGAGTGAGCTGAGACCGATGGTGAGCTGATGAGGCTCAGAGAACCCTGGAGGAAGAAGATGATTACTGAATGATTTATTCCAAGAACAGCAAAGACGGATGCCTAGGAATCCTACAGTCAAAATCCTCTACCTAACCTCGTAATATTACAAGTCCTAAACCACCATAATGGATCCAGGTGGGGCACAGCTGTCCATACAGCTCAGAACAAGACCTGAAAAGACGTCTGACTGGATGCTTCCAAAGAGAGAAGAGAGTCTGATGCTTGTCTGAGCTCCCTAGTCAAAAGTTTTGTGGCCTGGGCGCCAGGCCAAGGAGTGCAGAGATCACAGAGGCTAACAATGATGCCAGGGTTTCTCACAGGCCCCCCTAAGTGAAAGATATGGCATACGCAAACAACACATAATGCACAATAGAGAAGTGACACGATGCACACCGGGACTGCTCTGCCCTGCTGCACACCTCAGCACTGCAATCAAAAGTGAGACTTGGCTTTTATGGGGCCTAAGGGGCCACTTCATGAACACACCACACCCCCCCCCACCCAAAATTGGACTCAAAACCCCCTCCCAGGAATTCCCAAACCAGCACCCTGCTTTCATCCCCTCTGTGGGTCACAGCCCTCTACTTATCTCTCAGACATCTGGGGATGCTGGTCCCTGTCAGGTGCAAAGAAAGGCCACCTCGTCAGCTGGGAAGGTCCTGCTGGCACCGGGCTGGTGTCTCTCAGACAGCTAGAGTAAAGAGAACCAAACATCAGTCCCTGATCTTGGCACCGCATCGGCCAAAACCCCACCACTCAGCTACTCACCGCACTCCTAAGAAGGCCCGACACCTCCTAACTCTGACCCCCTGCCACACATGGAATGCGTCTGCACCTGAAAGAAAGTTACAACATATGCCAAACACCACCAGGATAACTCAAAAGGTGCAAACACCTTATGTCAATCTAGGAATAGCATCTAGAGCCCAAGTACAGCCAGCATTACAAATTCCAACGCCCCACGGTTTCTCCTACTGCAGCAGGCCATGCGGCAGGGCAGAACAGCTCCGGCAAAAAATGTGTGCACACACCCGTGACACAGAACGTGGCAAACAGGGGGGACATGAAACACGACACATCATGCTTGTGGTGAGGGTCTCGAGGGGAGAAGGCAAAAGGGACCCCAAAGACACACTAGGGAACACAGCACACTGGACAACACAACACAGACCGGAGCTGTTCTGCACTGCCCGCCTGAAAGCTGCCATCAAAAGGAGAGCCTCTCCCTTTAGCTGTCCTAAGAGGCCCTTGGAGAAGATTGCTTTTCCGGCTGCCAATTTTCAAATCTGCCCCAAGAACTCCCAACCCACTATTCTCTCATCTCCAGGCCAAGGCCCTCGACTTATCTTTTGGATGATCGGTGATGGGAATCCACGCTGCACCTGAAATGAGTCTGCCTCGGAGGGCCTCGTGATGGCCTGTGAGCCTCTCGGTGAGCTACAATAAAGAAAACCAAAACCAAAGTATGAGTCCAGAGTTATGTGGGCCAAATCCCACCAAGGCAGCTACTTGCCCTCTCCTGAGTGTGCCTGGCTCCTTCAGGCTCCAGCTTCATCATGATTCCAAGGCCTTCATTAGGAGTGGCACCTGGGTTAGAGAAAGGCAAAGTTAAATGGCATTCCCCTGAGTGCAGTGGATGACCTTGTGTGCTGTAAGACATGGGAATGCCTCTGCTAGGCTTCTGAGAAGCCTTGTGTGGGGGAGGCCTCAAGTAAACAAATAAAGACCCTTTCTCACCCTGCTGCCTGCAAACTCCCTCCCAAGAACTCCTAACTGCTCACCCTCCCTCTCCCAATCACAATCCTCAACTCACCTGAAGCCTCAATCTCAAACATCATCTTGGACCTTGGGCGGATCCCTCTTGTGACATGATCAATCTGCTGAATAAAATGTTGTGCTTGACACAGCTTGGAATTTCAGGGAGTTGCACTCCTCAATTAAAAAAAAACAAAACAAAACAAAAAAAACCCAACAAAACCAATCCCAAAAACAAACAAAGAAAAAAACCAAACAAACAAAACCCACACAAACAATAAATCCCAAAACACCTAACTCCCCACAGAAACAAAAAAACCACAGAAAACATCAAAAAATCCAAAACCCCCACAAAAACCAACTAAAAACCCCAAAATGAAAACCAAAAAAAACCAAAAATTCCACCAAAAGAAATCCAACCAAAAAAACAACCAGAGCAAAACTACAAATTACAAAAGCACCTTACCACTCCTAAACACAAAACCCAAAATCACAAACCTAAATACTCCCTGTATTCCATGCTGTTTTCTTCACAGAATCTTCCAAGCCTCTGTGCTTTAGATGCCCAGAAACACCTGCTGAAAAGATGCTGAGACGGGCTGAAAAAGCCTCTTCACTGAAATGAGGAGAGCTCTTAACCCAGCACATCCCAGAGAGGGAATGAAGCCCCTCAGCCACGGCTGGGGTTAATATACCCCTGATTGTGCCCGCCTCTCGTTCCCATGGCACCCAGGAAAAGGGAGAGGGCGAATCCCACCAAGCCCTCAGAGCAGCTGCAGCTGTTTGGCTCCTCTGACTCACATTCAAGGGCAGTAAAGGGCTTGTTATAGAAGAAAACTTTTCAGAAAAGTAACAGTGCTTTCTTTTTTTGCAACAACTACTTGGAGCAGAAGAACAGAAAACTGGCAAGATATAAAACTTTGTGGTAAGGTTACATAGCTAGATCAATTGGGTAATTGGGTAATTTGCTGTTACCTTACATAATTATTCTGTGTTTACCAAAAGCCATCTAATAAATTCACACCCAAAACTCCAGCAGCCCAGCTGGCCCTACCAAATCTCTATGTTTATGCATACAGTAAACAAAACCAAAATCCCAGTAATACCTATCAGAAGTCTGTGAAAGAAACCTCTTGAAATTGATCCTACCTCAAATACAAAACAACCCATGCAAAGTTAGCTTGACTCAATAAACAATTTACACAGAGCTAATAACACCAAGAAATAAAACAGCACACCATATACCACCAAAGAATATAATAGTGAAGAAAAAAGAAACCACTTTTTTTTTTTTTTTAAAGCTTTTGCCAGGACTCCAACAACAACTTCTTCTCCTTCTGAAATGTCCCTTCTCCTTCCCAAATTCCTTACAACTTCTGAGTTTACATCCAAGCAAAAAGCAAAATTCGTGCACTTGTGCGTTCGATGCTCCTGCCAGATTCTCTGTTTCCCTCCACATCTTCTTACACTTTCAGTCTTCACTCTGTCCTGCCGTGATGAGTTTGACGGACGAATTGGTAAACGTTAAGAGAGGATTTCCCTGCCTCCCTCCCCAGAGCTGGTTTCCTTAGTGCATTTCACTCAATCCCAGGCCGGCAACGATGCACGCTCACCTCAAGCGTGCAAGGCTCACAGCTGCTCGGCTAAACTCGGCTCTAATCGGCTAAACTCGGCCATTGTCATCTGCATTCGGCTGGACTCGACCCTTCGGCACGGCTCGGCTCGCTTCGGCCGAACTCGGAGCCGCTCTCTGCGCTCGGCGCGCCTCGGCTCGCTTCGGCCGAACTCGGAGCCGCTCTCTGTGCGCCCGGCGCGGCTCGGCTCGCTTCGGCCGAACTCGGAGCCGCTCTCTGCGCTCGGCGCGCCTCGGCGCTCTTCGGCCGAACTCGGAGCCGCTCTGTGCGCCCGGCGCGGCTCGGCTCGCTTCGGCCGAACTCGGAGCCGCTCTCTGCGCTCGGCGCGGCTCGGCTCGCTTCGGCCGAACTCGGAGCCGCTTTCTGCGCCCGGCGCGGCTCGGCTCGCTTCGGCCGAACTCGGAGCCGCTCTCTGCGCTCGGCGCGGCTCGGCTCTCTTCGGCCGAACTCGGAGCCGCTTTCTGCGCCCGGCGCGGCTCGGCTCTCTTCGGCCGAACTCGGAGCCGCTCTCTGCGCTCGGCGCGGCTCGGCTCGCTTCGGTCGAACTCGGAGCCACTCTCTGCGCGGCCCGGCTCGCCTCGGCCGAACTCGGAGCCGATCAGTGCGCTCGGCGCGCCTCGGCTCTCTTCGGCCGAACTCGGAGCCGCTCTCTGCCCTCGGCGCGGCTCGGCTCGCTTCGGCCCAACTCGGAGCCGCTCTCTCCGCGTTCGGCTGAGCTCGCCTCGGCTCGGCTCCCTGAGGGCGGGCAAGCGGCGCCGCCTCACGTTAAACTCGCCCGGCTCGGGGCTCTCCTGCTGCCGCGTCCCGCGGGCGGCCCGGCCATCGCACGGACACGATCGGGAGCGCGGCGTGGCACAGGAGCTCATTGGGCAGTGACCGCACTCGCGCTAATTAGCGCGCACGAGAGCAGCGGGCTCGGTTCGGCTGAGCTCGGCTCCGTTCAGGCAGCCTCGCAAGCCTGGCCTCGGTTCGCTCGAGGCCGTCAGGCTCCGCCGGTCTCGCCTTGGTTCGGCCGAAGGAGGCGTCGTTCGCTCGTGTTTTTACAAATATCTTTCTATATTGACTGTATATTTCTATATTTAATTTTATACTTCTATAATACTTCCATTATTCCAAATAAAAACCCCGTCTCTAACCAAATAAATAAAAAAACCCTTCTTTTAAAGGATACTGAAATATTTTTTATTTATACTTTGTATAATTATACATTCATATTTTAATTTATCGTTTCTTTGGATGTATTACATTAATAATGATATATTATATATATAAAATTTTAAAATAGATTTAAATTATTATTTAAATTATGTATAATATCTACTGCTACAACTAATTTTTTCTGATATTTTAAATTTTTATATTTATCTGTATGTATTTATTATATATTTCTAAACTTAGATTTCTACCTTTATATTATTTGCATTTATAATTTTTACAATCAAAACACTGCCTATTGACCAATAAAGAAAACCCGCTTTATTTAAGTATTTTAAAAATATTTTCATGTTTATAATTTTCATATTTATATTTATAATTTGTTCAATATTACATGAGAACACACCTGCTCCTGCACCGCAGTGGGGCCCCCTCTCCTGGGGACCTTGGGGTGCCCCAACGGCATCAGAGCCCCGAGTCTTCACCCCCTTCTCCTCTATTTAGAAACTACACTGGAACTTTTTTCTGGAAATAAAGACATTACCTAAATCCTCTCCCCGTGTCCTAGACAGATGGATATTCAGTTATTAGTTGGCTGGGCAGCAGTTTCTTAAATAGAATGATAAACAAGATGTGAACATTTCAGCTACAAGCAAATAGGCAAATCTGAACAAGGTACTGGTGGGCGACCACTGAAGTTATTTTGAAGGAATTTTTTAAACAATAAAATATTGATACCACAAAAATAAAGCAAAAAGCTAACTACTGGCTAAGAAAAAATTAACTTTTGACAGCAACAACATTCCAACCACACAGGCTTTTTCCCGATGTCATACCTTATAACTACCTCTCTTGGGAATTCTCATCATGTATCCCAAAAGGAATAAATACCTCAGAGCGTCCTAAAGCAAAAAGTAGCACACATGAGCTCCTCACACTCCCGGGAGGCCTGCACAGCGTGCACTGAGTCTGCAACAAATTCTGCTCAGTGAGAGTCTGCAAACAAAGGTTCAATTGATGAATTGAACTGATTGTAAAGGGAGGTTTTCTAAGCACAGAAGCACAACAAAGAACAAGCAAAAACAATTCTTAAAAAAAACCTGCAAGTTTTATTTAGCATATATGCGACTGATTTCCACCCTGTGGCTTCTCACTTTGATTCGCGTCTGTAGGTTCAGGAAGATGACAATGCACACTCTGCCCTCCCTGAGCCCCCCACAGCAGCTGAGCGCTGCTCCGTGCGCTCAGATCGTCAGGAACTGGATTGCCCGCATGGACTGGAACTGCTCTGCTGCAGATTCAGGAGAGAGAGGCTGGCTGAGGCGTCGTCCCAATTCCATTTCTGTGTGACGAGAAGCGGTTTGTTCCCAACGGGTGCAACAATCCCCAGCTCGCTTCCATGGTGAGTACCGATGGCACACAAATGGCAGCCTGAGGAAATCGTGTTCTGGGCTCTAAGTGGTCGGGACAGGGTCTGATTTTTTGTTTTGCATCTGTATGATGATTAGTACGACAGGGCCCTGATCGATGACATGGCAGCACAGAATTAAAAACTCCTCAATAGGATTACATCGACTTCTAGGAAAAGACAAAAGCCTAGGACCCTTCTGAAATCTATTTTTAATGCGAAGCACACGGATTGTCACTATGCTGTGCCTTCCAGCTTTTCAAAGCAGCTTACCTCTGAAGACCAGAAAACATTTATTTCTACAGAAACAATGGGCAACCCCCAGGCTAATCTCAGCACTACTGTTTAATAGGGGATCTGCCAGCGTGCCAGTCCAGCTTCAAGTGTGCTTTATTTCAGTCTAACATCCCCTCAAAATTCTTCTCACATCTCCCAACCCTGACATCTTATTTTTCCCTAAAGCTTCTCATCATTAGCAATTTCCAAGTAACATGGTATTTTTACAACATTCAAAAATGTCATGCTGGACTGTGCTAGAGAGTAATTTGCAAATATAAGCTTAGCAAAATTTGAATTGACTTGTCCAGAGAAAAAACCTACAAGTGAACACCTACACCTGCCTACAAAGAGCTAACAAGCCCCTGGCAGCTGCCAGCATCAAAGCACAGCGGATGTTTCTAATACAGGGTAAGGATAACAATATCACCTTTTGTTCTCTCCAGCTTGTTTTCCCTGCAGTCATATTTTGCTTCTTATGATTTTTTTAGTCTCTGCATCTTCTTGGACAGCACCGAGCCCGACGACAAGGATACGAGAGTCTTTCCCTGCCGTAGGGAGAGAACCAGGAAAACAGTTAAAATAAGAACAGGGTAGTTTGAAATTCATACTTCCAATGAGAAGCAGCGCCTAACAAACAGAACAAAAGTAAACAAAGCATGGTACCTCCCTGGGGACAGAAGACTTACAAACTCTCCAGGATTTACAATTCTAGCGACCAACCCCTTCAGGACGGCAGCCAAGTGTCCCATGAGGTGGTGCTGCACCAAAGAACGATCTGAGAGGTTCCAAAGAGTGAAATGCACAATATTTTGCAAAGCCGTAAAATCTTGCAAAATAACAAAAATACAATAGATGTAAACTACAGGGTAAGAGTACAAGTGTTCACTTTAAGAGCTGGAACCATCCAGGTGAGCACCTGATAACTGGATCCTCACCAGAGTTTGAACCCTTCAGGACACAGAAGGGTTTTCCCCAGAAATTTCACAGACTGAGTTTTGATACAAGTATACTTGCCAGACCCTCAGAAACATCACCCATTCTCCAGGTGTCTGGAGAGAACTGCAAATGGCTCTCACGTAGTTTGAGCTAGCTCTGTAAGGTCTCAGGGTGAATTTCACCAGATGCAACCAAACTGGGCAACTCCCAGTGGGACAGAAGGAACCCAAAGCTTGGGTTCGCAGAGCTGCAGCAAATACTGAGGAAACAAACATAACAGCGTAAAAAATAATAAACCATCCTTTTTTTTTCTCTTGCTTTTGTTTTTTTCTTATTCAGATCAGCATAGCAATTAAAGAGAAGGTGAAAAACTCACCATTACTGAACATTTCATCATCTGTAGGCTGAGCATCCTTAGCACAGAGGACTCCAAAGTTAAAATTCACCGATCCCTGGGAAATAAAACCAAATATTGTATGATAAACAATCAAACAGCAGACGTAAAAATTTGTTTCCTCTAAGGACTTTCGGGTACGTATGTACCTTTGCATACATCCAACACATTGGAACATACACTTTATACCATCTCCTAATAAGTAAAAATTTACCTTTAAACTTTGATAGTACAGCATAAAATTATGAACTTAAATTGGTCATCTGTTATTATTAAGTTGGTGCCTAAAGTTATTTCTGCTGTCAGGTTCAAAAAAACATTAATTTTTTTTACTGGAATGAGCAATTGATTTCAAAGTCATCACAAGCCCACCAAAACACAAAGCAGTATTCACTGGATGGGTCTGTGAGCTAGAAGTAGTTAGGCTTGTACTTCCCTCTTGCTATTCCAGAACCAATAAATCCTGTCAACAAAACCAGGATCTATAGCCCACTGCTGTGAAAGATTCTACGAGGATGATGGTTTGATTTGTGTTTAGAAGTTTTGATTTGAAATGGCCAGTTCAATGGATAAAGACAGTTTAGGTAGTATTACATTGCTATTATTATTATTTCTATTATTATTTTTACTATTACTACTGCTATTGTTATCATCTGCTACTGGAAGAAACAAACCAGTAGTACCTATACTTAATTACTTTTATTTCCAGGAAATAATAAAGAAAAAGAACCAAACCAAAAAAAGTCACTTCCTACCTTTTATATCAAGGGATGAAAAATTTCTCTTGGGCTCTTCTCCAATTTATCAAGACTCATAGCACTGAAAGGCAAACAAAACAGTGCTTTATAGAAGGGCAAGTGCACATTTCAAGGCTGAACCACCAACTGATTGCAGTGACAGCAGTTACAACATGAATCGTTCCCAGAGCCTCTGTTAAACGGAATGTTCTGTGGAACTGCCGTTTCTTTCCCAAAACACTAACTTCCAACACTTCCTAATAATATTTTGTATTTTAAAACAAAAGAAGTTAGTGAGACTCTGTGCGGAGGTCAGGTTTAAATTTATTTCCTTCTAAAGCACAGAGCTCTGTTCCATCACCCTTCACTTCGGCTCTACACTGAATCGTGGTGAGCATTTGAGGAGTGCTCAATAATCAATTCTATTTCTCTCTTTTTCTAGCTCTCTCTATTCCTAAATCATTCCAGACAAGTCAAATGAAAAATGAAAAAAACAAGTTCAGCATCAAAGTCACACTTTTTCCCGTTGTCTGGTCAAGAACAGGCTCTAAATCCACTTACTGCTGCCTTCAACGATTCAGACTTGCAAAAGCATTCTTACATATTTTACAGGTTTATCATAAAACCCACAGAACGCAAGCTCTGAATTACAGGAAAAGGTACACAGGCAAATATCTAAAGGGATCACTTATTAGTAAATACATACCTTGGTAGAGATCGCACTGAGAACCTTTCTGAGGGACTCTAAGGGACGCATGTTTTCTGAGCACCCTATAAACAAGAAAAGCTAGGATATAGTACAGGACATCCCCACTTTTTCTACATATTCAAATAGTATTTTTAATAAAAACAATTCAGTTAAAAAAGAAGGAAGAAAACCAAGCTAATTTTACTCAGCTGTATTTACTGCCGATTTAGAGAAAAATCCCGGGCAGCGTCGGCCGTTGCGTCACACGTCGCGCCGGCAGCAGGGCCTGCCGGGAGTTGGAGTCTCGGGCTGGTAGCCACTCATGTGCCGCGATAGCCGTTGCGTCACACGCCGCGCCGGCAGCAGGGCCTGCCGGGAGTTGGAGTCTCGGGCTGACAGCCACGGCTCCGTCCCCCGCCACCGGGAGCTGCAGTCCCTCCCGGGCATCAAACGGGTCCTTCGCCCCAGGGCGGGGAAGGACCTGAGGCAGGACCGCTCCTCCCGAATGCCCTCTCTTTTCCCCTCCAACTCTTTTTCTTTTTTTAACGCTGTTTTTCACCCCTTTCCCTTCCCTTCCCTTCCCTTCTGCTCTCCTGCTTTCTTTCCTTTCCTTTCCTTTTTTTCCCCTTCCCTTTCCCTTTCTTTTTCTTGTATTTGTAATCTTGGTTTTCCTTCCTAGCTTTAGAATCAAAAAGCAGCAGTAGTAACTTTCAGGCTACCTGGGAGTAAAAAAAACCCCAAAACTATAATGATTGAAAGAAAACTATTTATTCCCTGGGAGCCTGAAATTTTCTACTGCTGCACATGACACAGAGCTTTTTATTCCTTCTTATATACAGTTGATATTTTATACTCGCTTTATACACCGCCCCCTGCCGTCTGCACCGGCGCTCTGCAGGCAGAGCGCTGCGGCGTCGTTCGGTTCTGTTTAAATAAACTCGGCTAAATTAGGCTTGGTTCGGCTTAGGTCTAAAATCGTTTCGGTTCGGCTTTTCGTCTAAATTCGGCTTTTCCGGCTCTTCGGCTGAACTCGGCCCGGTTGGGCTAAAGTCGGTCATATTCGGCTCTTTGTCTAAATGCGGCCAATGTCGGCTACAGTCGGCTATCGGTTACACTCGGCTATCATCGGCTCTTCGTCTCAAGTCGGCTGTGTTCGGCCACACTCGGCTCTTCGTCTCAAGTCGGCTGTGTTCGGCCACACTCGGCTCTTCGGTGAAACTCGGCTATTTTCGGCCACACTCGGCTCTTCGGGGAAACTCGGCTGTTTTCGGCTACACTCGGCTCTTCGGGGAAACTCGGCTGTTTTCGCCCACACTCGGCTCTTCGGCTCTTCGGAACAATTCGGCCCGGCTCGGCTCCCTCAGGGCGGGAAAGCGGCTGTCAGAGGACCCCGGCACAGCGAGGCGTTTCCCCACATGCCTGTCACAAACCCGCCGAAATACGCCCGCCCGCGGCGCCGCTGAGACCACAGCATGTGTCGGGTACACTTGAAACGTCACAGAAAATACCACCGGGGCCGCGCCGGGGTCGGTATTCCATGCAGGCAGTCCACTGACACCCACCCCGGTCCTCCACTTCCCCGCCCTTTTCGCCGCCCTGTTGAGAAGGTCAACCAAAAGTCCGCGACATCCGCGACGCGCCACTCCCAAGGTGGCGGCCTCTCGGCGCAGGGCTGCAGTACCGCGCTCTGCCCACAAGGCGGCAGCACTGCCGCCCGCCCCAGCCGGGGCCGCAGCGCGCCTCGGGGCTGCGGGCAGCGAAGGCGGCAAAAAAGAACAGGGGCGACCCCCGCCGAAAACTGCTCTGAAATAAATGCCCCAAAACAACCGGGAAGAGGAAAAAAAAAACTTCTGCCTCTAATCTAATAGAACAAAACAAAACAAAACCTCAACAATTTCTTTAAAAAAAAAATTAAATATTAAAATTTTTTTTTTTTTCATATTAATATTCACATTTCTATTTACAATGTATATTGATGTACACTGTCCATTTATACATTTGTTTTTATGAATACATTTCTATTCCATATTGCATATATCCCTAAAACTTAAATTTATTTTTATATGTTTATACATATTTTTACATAGTAAGTATATATTTCTGTTAGGATTTTTACTTCTGTAACACTCACAGTACTCAAAATAAAACCCCTGCCTCTACCCCATACATGGCAAATAAAACCCCCTTTCATCTCAACTGTATTTAATTTTTTTAAAAAAACATTTTTCAAATTTATATTTAAAATGTTTACTGATGTATGATCGATTTTGCATTTATATTTAGCGATTTATTTATAAATTTATATTCTATGTTACATGTGTTCCTATTACTTATATTTTTATATACTTTTATTCATATCTTTATATATTTATTATATCTTTCTGTGTTAGGATTTTTACATCTGTAACACTTACATTATTTAAAATAAAACCCCTGCCTCTACCCACATTAAAGCCAAAAAGAACCTCAGTCTTCTCAACTGTATTTAAATATTTTTTAAAATTCTGTTTTTCAGGTTCATATTCACTTTTACATTTAAAATGTATACTAATGTATACTCTTATTTGTATTCTCCATTACATCTCTTCCTATTATTTATATTTACTTAAATTTTGTGTTTATATATATATATTTATATCTTGATTTTATATCTCAATATTTAGAAATATATAACAATAATATCTACATTCATATTATTTAAAATAAAAACCCTGCCTCTAACCCAATAATAAAAAAGACCCCAACCCTTTCTTTTAAAAAATATTTAAATATGTTTTATCCTTATGTCTGATTTTTATATTCATATTTGTATTTATAATGTATATTAATGTCTATTGCTTACTTATACATTTATCTTTACCAATGTCAAGTTATAAATAAATTTATATTCTATATTACATCTGATGCGAGTAGATATTTATATATTTTTATACATATTTTTATGCATTGATTAAATATTTCTGCGTCAAGATTTTTACTTCTCTAACACTTATAATATTCAAAATAAAACCCCTGCCTCTACTTAAATAAAAGCCAAAACATTCCCTTTCTTTTAAACTATATTTACATATTTTTATATTTATATTCCCATATAATGTTATTTATATTCTATACTACAACTCTTCCTATTACTTACATATATTTATATATAAATTTATATTCATACTTTAGCAATTTCTCTTTATATATTTATTATATATTTCTATCTTAAGATCCACATTTCTATATTACTTATATTATTTAAAATAAAACTCCTGCCTCTAACCAAATAAAAACCAAGGACACCCCTTTATTTGAACCAGATTTAAAATTTAGAAAGTAAATTTATTTTTCAAAATTTAATGATATTTATATGGATATTTTTATTTATTTTATTCATAGATATTATATATATTAGAGAGAATACCTTCTAATATAATAATAGATATATATTTTCTGTATCATATTTTTTTACTTATATTTATTTAAATTAAATAAATATATACAAATATATATATACAAAAAAAAAAACTGATAAGAGACTAAGAACTTTTTCAACAGATAACCACAGTACTAATTTCAGACTTAGAACAATATTTAGGCATAATCACTACCACAAAATTAACCCAAATTAGAAAAATTACCAGAAAACCAACAAAACAAGCTAAACTCATTTCTGAGCACCATAGTCCTTCCTCACTCACAATATGCAATTAATTCTCTCCTGCCATTTACATCCCCAGCATCATCCCATACTGAGCATTCCTGGCACCAGAAGTCACTCGGAGCCAATTAACATCCAACTTTCCCTTCCTCAGGACTGTGTGCTTTCTGTGTCTTTATGCACACAAGGAGCAGCTGTCAGACCCACCTCTCAGCAGCCTAACAAGCACTCAGATGTTCTCTCCAGGTTCAGGGGTTGCTCACAGTGAGGCAGCTTTCAATCCAGTCAGGATTGCCTCGCTTCTTCCCTGGCAGTAGCCTTGCACAATTACCTCAGCTGGAAGTCAGACCCCACTCCCTGAATTCTCATCTCTGCCTTTAAGTAATGCATTGTGTGGAAGACTGTGCAGCAGTTTCTGAAAGAAAGTGATTTCAGGAGAAATGGGAAATTCATGGTCTCCAGTTTCTCAGTTAGTTGGTGAGTGTCAGGGGTCATCTAATAACAGCACCATCAACAGTTTCAGCACTACCTCTGTGCAACCAACACTTGTTAGAACATGAAGTGCAGTGCTGTCATGGCTAAAGTGAAGAGAAGTGCTGTCATGGCTAAACGCTTTCAGGGATCAGGGAAATGGGGAGGAAGCAGGAAGGCAGGAGATCAGGAGTTTCACAGTGCCTCTCACCATAGCTCTGTGCCAAGTACTTGACACTGGCAGGGGTCTGTGCACAAATCACAAACAGGGCAGGGCTGCTGGGAACTGCCTTGAGCCGTTTGATTTTCCAGCATCAGCCTCATTCCATGGTTACGGCAATGGGAAGATGCCACCAGCTCACATCCCAGGCAGCAGACCAAGAACTCAATGTCACAACTCACTTTATCAGTTTTTTGCCCAATCACACAAAGCAAAAGCACATTGACAGTAGCTCTATCCAACCACTGTAAGCACAGGTACCTTTGGTTAAACAATGCTTGCTTATTTCAAATACAATACCTGCTTGTGAGCCTTAAACACAATGCACAGAGCTCCAGTATTAAGCCTAGAACTTCCTAATATCTTGCTAGATAAACTTTCTGTAGCTTAGGGAGTCATTCTAGGCAAGTGTTAATACACAGACCATTGTTCTATTTGTCCTTGCTTTTCCACAGTTTAAATAGTTTTTCTGCTGACCAATCTCATGGCTGCTGCTCAGCTCTGATCACAGTTCTGCTGTCTCTGAGGCCTGCCTTTTGCAGCTTTCCCAAACCCCTCTGATTTTACACATTCCCACAGTACTCAGTGCTGGATGAACCCTAGTGCAGAAACAGAGGAAGCAGGATTTAGTGAGTCTACTCACCCAAAGTACTGGGAAAGAAACTCCCTATCAGATGAGTTCTGCAGATCACAGACAGGAGGAAATGTAGTTACAATGGGTTACGCATGAGAACTGTGCTCACATGCAGTTTCCCGGGGGGTTTTTGGCCCTGCTAGCAAACGTCACCCTTGGAAGCACATGAGCAGAAACAGATGGGTCCCCCAGTGAGCGCCTTGCTAAGATAACCCTCACAAAAAAACCATTCCATCCCCTGTGGTAAATTATAACTGCTGAACTGCCAGCTGATGGCATTGCTGCCCCAGGGCTCTGTGTTTGTAACTCTGCACACGTTGGGAGCGAGAGCAGCTGAGCTGACACCTTTCTATGGGGAAGAGCCTTCAGTTTGCACGTCCTTTTCAACCATTTCAAGCAAAGACACCGGCCCAGGGTTACAAGGAATAACAGCTGTGGAACTTCTCCTTGAAAATGCTACAGCTGAAATAAAGCTGCCAAGGTGTGCTGATATGGGCCATTCTGCCAAGGTGTGCTGATATGGGCCATTCTTGTTTCTCACACAGAACCTGTCACAAAACTAAATGCTGCAACAGGAGCAGACAGCATGCCAAGCAGGCACTGCTGATCTGAAATGCATCCAAAATAACTAAACCTCCTGAGCCTGGAAATCCTGGCTTGAAATTCCATTACAATAAACTTTCCAGCACTGGCACTCTGGGATTTGGAAAGTAGAGTCTGTTCTCTCGGTCTTGTTAATTCCTTGATTTATCCTCACTTTTGTGTTCAGCCCCAAATAAGTCAGATTCTACTCAATTACAGTCTGAACTGGACAATATTTCCCTACTCAGCTGAGTGGTGTTCCATCACAGTGAAATAAAAAAAAGGCTACAAAGATGCAGCACAGGTCTTTTCTTTCTTTAGCTTGCTATGCCTACTTTTTTATTACTACTCCATTTTCCTAGAAACCTACTTAGACTGGGAGAATACTACCAGTTACCTGCCTATCTGTGAAAGTTATCACAAAAACCAGAAGAAATAATCCAGATTAGGACCAAAAACAGCCCCCCCAAAAATTGCCACATCTGCAGAAAAGAATTCCACCAATAAGCCTGTTCTGGTGCAGATATAGCAGGCAGAATTTTTTTCCAAGCAAAATACAGCTGGACCTTGACTAATCCTTCACATTGAAATGAAGTTGTATTTTTGTACCTGGGAAAATCACTGCCAGTCTCAGTCACAGGTGCATTGACAGAATCCTAAAAGATGCTGAGGACCAGTCCTAAATTCATTTATGAGTTCAGTTCTGTTATCAGAAGGATAGCATCAGTTTTCTTTGTCCCTATCTAGTTGTCTTCCTCGATTTTCAATTTCCCAGAAGGGAAGCCCCAGACTCCCGCATTTGTCCTTTCCTTACTGGAAGCCCCCTCAGGGAAGATGAGGCATTATCAGATGTCATTTCTTCCCTTGTCCTGGGGACCCTCAAACACCACCACAGTCTGATTACTTGTTTAGAGACAAAACCATTTGAATTAGTGCTAGGAACCTTGTCCCACCTCTATTGGACCTCTATTTCTGCTTCTCTTGTATTTTTATTTCACCAGACTGCAACTTGTTCAGATTTGTTTGTCAGCAAACCTGGCATGTCAAAAAATTGTTCAACTGAGAAGCTCCATCTCAAAGTGCTTAGGCTATCAGATAACCCAGGCAATGTTTTACTCACACCCTGATAGTTAAAACTATTAAACTTGCATCCCACCTAGCATGTTGACACAGCATTACCAGGAAACAAAGTTCATTTTGTCTACACATGCAAAAATCATGAGGTGGCAGAGCATTTTGACTGATACAGCAAAGTTCTTACAACATAAAGTAGTGTGTGTGGTTTTCCTGGTTGGGTTTTTTTTTTGTTTTTGTTGTTGCTGTATCTTTATTTTTTTAAATAATACACAAAGTTCAGTCATTTGAGAAAATCATCAAAGAGTAATTGCCACACCAGCGCTATTTAGCATGTTCCTTTTTCCTTTTTTCCCTGACTGAAACCCACATCAAGTAATTACATGCAATTAAACATATTCTTTCCAATGCTTTTGCCTGTTTTCTTTTTTCATTTCACTACAATTACTGTGAATTCTCTTTTACTCATCAACTTGCACTTTTCAAGCAAATTTTCATGCATTTTATGCATCAAAAGGGCCAATACCTCAAAGAGGAGGATCTTTGTAGCCTGCCCTGATGGAGGGCCATTTCATCCAAATCTCATCATTTTCATCCAAATCTGTTCTGCGCCTCATCAAGGCTCTGATAATGGGCTCTACACATCAGAAATAGTCAAATTGCAGTTTGAACCAGAGAAATTTTTTTTATTTGCTGCAAAGTAGCAATTACACGAATCTTCAGCTACACAAGGGAACCTCTCAAACAACAGTGCTGTAAATCAAGCAGTTTGTTCACTTGAGATAGGAACCTAATAAGAGAAAAATAGTCTCCAAAAGAATTCATCCCATCATTGAATTTTTAGGCTGTTTGAGATACAGACTGTGTCTGGATGCCTAAGGGGGTCTTAAGAGCTACACAGGCAGTGGTATGGTGCAAATAACAAACATGTGTGAGTCAGCACTGACAGACAGAAAGGGTAGGATCCCTGTCCTTTATCAAATCACTATGGACAGGATCTTCCTTGTCTCAAATATTTTAGGAGCACAAACACTCTTCAGCCTCCATTAAATAACATGGTATTGACTCCTCTCTATGCCAAGGATTGAAGAAACATGCTACAGCCTCACCTAGAGGAGTTATAACAACTCCCAGTCCTATGCACAGGTGACCTGTCCAATTACTAACTAAAACAGATTAATAACAGAAATATAGTCAGAGACCAACAGAACTAATAAACCTTCTTCTATAGAACATCATACTTGTTTCTCATCCTCTCCATGAACCAGTCGCCACCAAAAACATATTGGGAAACCAGAGAGCCTGAAGGAAACCATTCCTCCATGCACTCCATGTTCTTAGCACTCAAAGCTCCAGGGAATTTTCCTTGAGCAGGTAAGGATATGGTGACAATGCACTTTGAGACTATTACTGCATGATGCTCCCAGGCAATCCATTCAAACAGACTGATTCACCTCAGCCCAGCTGAGCACACCACAGGAGCAGAATAACTCTGCTAGAGCTGGTTTCTGTATGGAACAGGCTGATGAGCTCCAGCCACTGTGCTGTGCCCAGTGACTCCAGCTCACCTCTCTGAATTTCTGCTGAAATGGGAGGGCAGGTTGCCAACACAGGCTGGGATTAGACAGAAGGCAGCACTGGAATCAGCTGGGGGCTCAGGACTCTGGAGCTCCCCACCTGAGAGCTCACACGTGTTTTGTTCTGCTGAAAATCCAATTTTGTCACTGGTCTGGAAAGAGGAGTGTTCTTGAATCATTTTCATCTGAGAAGCAGTTGAAAATATGTATATAAATATATAGTATTCATAGAAATATATCTTATATAGAATATATACTTTATAGATAATATTATATCTATTGTTATATATAATTATATATTTTATATATTATATATTATTATTATATATTATATCTAATTCTATATATCTAGAGCTATATCTAGAGCTATGTGTTAAACCATCCATTTTTGCCTGAACATCAGTTCCCTGTCTGAAGTTAAAATTATGAACAGTGAACATGTTATGGACAGTGGAAGCTGAAAGCCAAACTAATTTACAGATGGATCCTGGAAACTCAGCAGAGTTAGACTACTGAAGTCAAAAGGCTCCAATATTTTATTTTCTATTTTAACCTAAAAAGGATAGTCTGGTGACATTTCAGGTTCAAATTGAGGTTGGGACAACAATTACAATTGAAGAAGTAAAATGCCACAAGTTCTGTACATGACTGGAATCAACTTAGTCCACACAGCTATGAAGGGGGTGATACCAGCAGTAATCAATTCCTAATGTTATTTCCTGTGAGTACAATGAATTGTATAAACATAAATGCTCAAGAGTTAAGTTTATGTTTGGATTCTTCTAAAGAACAAACTTTTAGGGATTATAAAAACGCCTGGCTTTTCCTTCTTCCTCAGAGAATTCTCACCTGGTATTTTGCTTTGACAATTTATGCTTCTATTCTGAATCTGAAAATAATCAACAGTAACTGAAACGGGCATAGGAAAATACATTATTTTTTCCCAGTCAACCCATGATACCACTGCACAATTTTGTGAGGGAAAGTTTCATTTGCCTTCCAGCCATCAGGCACTGGCCAGCATTCAAGCAAGCACATCCATTCAGATGAAGGACCAGCTTGTTGCATGACTGAGCAGCCAAATTCAATTCATACTTGGAGTGAAACCAATTAATATTTGTAAATAGAATATATACTTTATATATTGTATTATATAGATTATATAGAATTATATATTGTATGTATTATATATTATTAATATATATTATACATAATTCTATATAACATAGAGCCATACCTAGAACCATATCCGGAAGCATACTTAATACATATCTAGTACATATACAGAACATAACATTCTGGAACGTACCTAGAACTGTACCTAGAAGGGAACCCAGAACATACCTAGAACACAATCTACAACGATTCGTAGAGTCTAGAACATGTCTAGAACGCACCTAGAACGCAAATCTAGAGGCCAATACAAAGCAATCTAGAACGCAATTTAGAGTCTAGAACGTGCCTAGAACGCAATCTAGAACACACCTAGAACGCAATCTAGAACACACCTAGAACGCAATCTAGAACACGCCTAGAACGCAATCTAGAACACACCTAGAACGCAATCTAGAACACGCCTAGAACGCAATCTAGAACACACCTAGAACGCAATCTAGAACGTACCTAGAACACGCTCTAGGACAAACTTAGAGCGTAACCCAGAACATGCCTAGAACACAGTCTAGAACGCAGTCTAGAACGCAGTCTAGAATGCACCTATAACGTAATCTAGACCACACCCAGACCATATTCAGTGTACGGAACTACATCTAGAACATACCTAGAACGCACCTAGAACTAGACCTAGAACTGTATCTAGAACCTACCTAGGGCCTTTTACGACAGTCGCGCTTTACGGCACCTTTTACGACAGTCGCGCTTTACGGCCGGTTTTACGACAGTCGCGCTTTACGGCACCTTTTACGACAGTCGCGCTTTACGGCCGGTTTTACGACAGTCGCGCTTTACGGCCGGTTTTACGACAGTCGCGCTTTACGGCCGGTTTTACGACAGTCGCGCTTTACGGCCGGTTTTACGACAGTCGCGCTTTACGGCACCTTTTACGACAGTCGCGCTTTACGGCCGGTTTTACGACAGTCGCGCTTTACGGCACCTTTTACGACAGTCGCGCTTTACGGCCGGTTTTACGACAGTCGCGCTTTACGGCCGGTTTTACGACAGTCGCGCTTTACGGCCGGTTTTACGACAGTCGCGCTTTACGGCCGGTTTTACGACAGTCGCGCTTTACGGCCGGTTTTACGACAGTCGCGCTTTACGGCACCTTTTACGACAGTCGCGCTTTACGGCACCTTTTACGACAGTCGCGCTTTACGGCACCTTTTACGACAGTCGCGCTTTACGGCCGGTTTTACGACAGTCGCGCTTTACGGCACCTTTTACGACAGTCGCGCTTTACGGCCGGTTTTACGACAGTCGCGCTTTACGGCCGGTTTTACGACAGTCGCGCTTTACGGCACCTTTTACGACAGTCGCGCTTTACGGCACCTTTTACGACAGTCGCGCTTTACGGCCGGTTTTACGACAGTCGCGCTTTACGGCACCTTTTACGACAGTCGCGCTTTACGGCCGGTTTTACGACAGTCGCGCTTTACGGCCGGTTTTACGACAGTCGCGCTTTACGGCACCTTTTACGACAGTCGCGCTTTACGGCCGGTTTTACGACAGTCGCGCTTTACGGCCGGTTTTACGACAGTCGCGCTTTACGGCACCTTTTACGACAGTCGCGCTTTACGGCACCTTTTACGACAGTCGCGCTTTACGGCACCTTTTACGACAGTCGCGCTTTACGGCCGGTTTTACGACAGTCGCGCTTTACGGCACCTTTTACGACAGTCGCGCTTTACGGCACCTTTTACGACAGTCGCGCTTTACGGCCGGTTTTACGACAGTCGCGCTTTACGGCACCTTTTACGACAGTCGCGCTTTACGGCCGGTTTTACGACAGTCGCGCTTTACGGCCGGTTTTACGACAGTCGCGCTTTACGGCACCTTTTACGACAGTCGCGCTTTACGGCCGGTTTTACGACAGTCGCGCTTTACGGCCGGTTTTACGACAGTCGCGCTTTACGGCCGGTTTTACGACAGTCGCGCTTTACGGCACCTTTTACGACAGTCGCGCTTTACGGCACCTTTTACGACAGTCGCGCTTTACGGCCGGTTTTACGACAGTCGCGCTTTACGGCACCTTTTACGACAGTCGCGCTTTACGGCCGGTTTTACGACAGTCGCGCTTTACGGCCGGTTTTACGACAGTCGCGCTTTACGGCACCTTTTACGACAGTCGCGCTTTACGGCCGGTTTTACGACAGTCGCGCTTTACGGCCGGTTTTACGACAGTCGCGCTTTACGGCACCTTTTACGACAGTCGCGCTTTACGGCACCTTTTACGACAGTCGCGCTTTACGGCACCTTTTACGACAGTCGCGCTTTACGGCCGGTTTTACGACAGTCGCGCTTTACGGCACCTTTTACGACAGTCGCGCTTTACGGCACCTTTTACGACAGTCGCGCTTTACGGCCGGTTTTACGACAGTCGCGCTTTACGGCACCTTTTACGACAGTCGCGCTTTACGGCCGGTTTTACGACAGTCGCGCTTTACGGCCGGTTTTACGACAGTCGCGCTTTACGGCACCTTTTACGACAGTCGCGCTTTACGGCCGGTTTTACGACAGTCGCGCTTTACGGCCGGTTTTACGACAGTCGCGCTTTACGGCCGCTTTTACGACAGTCGCGCTTTACGGCCGGTTTTACGACAGTCGCGCTTTACGGCCGGTTTTACGACAGTCGCGCTTTACGGCCGGTTTTACGACAGTCGCGCTTTACGGCACCTTTTACGACAGTCGCGCTTTACGGCACCTTTTACGACAGTCGCGCTTTACGGCCGGTTTTACGACAGTCGCGCTTTACGGCACCTTTTACGACAGTCGCGCTTTACGGCCGGTTTTACGACAGTCGCGCTTTACGGCACCTTTTACGACAGTCGCGCTTTACGGCACCTTTTACGACAGTCGCGCTTTACGGCCGGTTTTACGACAGTCGCGCTTTACGGCCGGTTTTACGACAGTCGCGCTTTACGGCACCTTTTACGACAGTCGCGCTTTACGGCCGGTTTTTACGACAGTCGCGCTTTACGGCCGGTTTTACGACAGTCGCGCTTTACGGCCGCTTTTACGACAGTCGCGCTTTACGGCCGGTTTTACGACAGTCGCGCTTTACGGCACCTTTTACGACAGTCGCGCTTTACGGCACCTTTTACGACAGTCGCGCTTTACGGCACCTTTTACGGCAGTCGCGCTTTACGGCCGGTTTTACGACAGTCGCGCTTTACGGCACCTTTTACGACAGTCGCGCTTTACGGCCGGTTTTACGACAGTCGCGCTTTACGGCACCTTTTACGACAGTCGCGCTTTACGGCACCTTTTACGACAGTCGCGCTTTACGGCACCTTTTACGACAGTCGCGCTTTACGGCACCTTTTACGACAGTCGCGCTTTACGGCCGGTTTTACGACAGTCGCGCTTTACGGCCGGTTTTACGACAGTCGCGCTTTACGGCACCTTTTACGACAGTCGCGCTTTACGGCCGGTTTTACGACAGTCGCGCTTTACGGCCGGTTTTACGACAGTCGCGCTTTACGGCACCTTTTACGACAGTCGCGCTTTACGGCACCTTTTACGACAGTCGCGCTTTACGGCACCTTTTACGACAGTCGCGCTTTACGGCCGGTTTTACGACAGTCGCGCTTTACGGCACCTTTTACGACAGTCGCGCTTTACGGCACCTTTTACGACAGTCGCGCTTTACGGCCGGTTTTACGACAGTCGCGTTTTACGGCACCTTTTACGACAGTCGCGCTTTACGGCACCTTTTACGACAGTCGCGCTTTACGGCCGGTTTTACGACAGTCGCGCTTTACGGCACCTTTTACGACAGTCGCGCTTTACGGCACCTTTTACGACAGTCGCGCTTTACGGCCGGTTTTACGACAGTCGCGCTTTACGGCCGGTTTTACGACAGTCGCGCTTTACGGCACCTTTTACGACAGTCGCGCTTTACGGCCGGTTTTTACGACAGTCGCGCTTTACGGCCGGTTTTACGACAGTCGCGCTTTACGGCCGCTTTTACGACAGTCGCGCTTTACGGCCGGTTTTACGACAGTCGCGCTTTACGGCACCTTTTACGACAGTCGCGCTTTACGGCACCTTTTACGACAGTCGCGCTTTACGGCACCTTTTACGGCAGTCGCGCTTTACGGCCGGTTTTACGACAGTCGCGCTTTACGGCACCTTTTACGACAGTCGCGCTTTACGGCCGGTTTTACGACAGTCGCGCTTTACGGCACCTTTTACGACAGTCGCGCTTTACGGCACCTTTTACGACAGTCGCGCTTTACGGCACCTTTTACGACAGTCGCGCTTTACGGCACCTTTTACGACAGTCGCGCTTTACGGCCGGTTTTACGACAGTCGCGCTTTACGGCCGGTTTTACGACAGTCGCGCTTTACGGCACCTTTTACGACAGTCGCGCTTTACGGCCGGTTTTACGACAGTCGCGCTTTACGGCCGGTTTTACGACAGTCGCGCTTTACGGCACCTTTTACGACAGTCGCGCTTTACGGCACCTTTTACGACAGTCGCGCTTTACGGCACCTTTTACGACAGTCGCGCTTTACGGCCGGTTTTACGACAGTCGCGCTTTACGGCACCTTTTACGACAGTCGCGCTTTACGGCACCTTTTACGACAGTCGCGCTTTACGGCCGGTTTTACGACAGTCGCGTTTTACGGCACCTTTTACGACAGTCGCGCTTTACGGCACCTTTTACGACAGTCGCGCTTTACGGCACCTTTTACGACAGTCGCGCTTTACGGCACCTTTTACGACAGTCGCGCTTTACGGCCGGTTTTACGACAGTCGCGCTTTACGGCACCTTTTACGACAGTCGCGCTTTACGGCACCTTTTACGACAGTCGCGCTTTACGGCACCTTTTACGACAGTCGCGCTTTACGGCACCTTTTACGACAGTCGCGCTTTACGGCACCTTTTACGACAGTCGCGCTTTACGGCGCCTTTTACGACAGTCGCGCTTTACGACACCTTTTACGACAGTCGCGCTTTACGGCCGGTTTTACGACAGTCGCGCTTTACGGCACCTTTTACGACAGTCGCGCTTTACGACACCTTTTACGACAGTCGCGCTTTACGGCCGGTTTTACGACAGTCGCGCTTTACGGCACCTTTTACGACAGTCGCGCTTTACGGCACCTTTTACGACAGTCGCGCTTTACGGCGCCTTTTACGACAGTCGCGCTTTACGGCCGGTTTTACGACAGTCGCGCTTTACGGCACCTTTTACGACAGTCGCGCTTTACGGCGCCTTTTACGACAGTCGCGCTTTACGGCCGGTTTTACGACAGTCGCGCTTTACGGCACCTTTTACGACAGTCGCGCTTTACGGCGCCTTTTACGACAGTCGCGCTTTACGGCGCCTTTTACGACAGTCGCGCTTTACGGCCGGTTTTACGTCAGTTTTTTCTTGCCCATCTTGGCGTTTTTTCTTGCCAGTCTTGGGGTGTTTGTCCAGATTTCTTCTTGCCCATCTTGGGGGGTTTTTTTGTGTTTTTTTCTGGGTTTTTTCTTGCCCATCTTGCGGATTTTTTCTGAGGTTTTTTCTGGAGTATTCTTGCCTATCCTTGGGTTTTCTTCCGGTTTTTTTTTTTTTTTCCTTGGTTTTTTAAGGGTTTTTTCTGGTCCATCTTGGTTTTTTTTCCTGGGAGTTTTCTCACCCATCTTGGGGTTTTTTCCTTGGTTTTCTGTGGGTGTTTTCTGGGTTTTTTCTTGCCCTTCTTGGGGGTTTTTCTGTGATTTTTCTGGGTTTTTTGTGGATCTTCTCCTTGCCCATCTTGTGGGTTTTTTTGGGGGGTTTTTTTTCCTTGCCCATCTTGGGATTTTTTTCC
The DNA here is from genome assembly GCF_027887145.1 of Ammospiza caudacuta. NCBI lineage: Eukaryota > Metazoa > Chordata > Aves > Passeriformes > Passerellidae > Ammospiza > Ammospiza caudacuta. The sequence continues at coordinate 28,774 of NC_080613.1, forward strand.
CTTTTTTTTCCGTTTTTTTTTCTGGTTTTTCCTGGGTTTTTTCTGGTCCATGTAGCATTGTTTTTCTGGGATTCTTCTTGCCCATCCTGGGGTTTTTTTCTTGGTTTTCTGTGGGTGTTTTCTGCATTTTTTCTTGCCCATCTTGGGGGTTTTTTTCTCGGTATTCTCACCCATATTGGGTTTTTTTTATTGGTTTTTTGGTTCTTTTCTAGCCTATCTTGTGGTATTTTTCTGGGTTTTTACTTGGCCGGGACCAAAAAAAAAAATCAGCCAGGGTGGAAGGCAGCTGGGGATTTTTTATTCTAAATTTAACAAGGAGTTGCAAAACCTGGAAAGCAAAAGTCACACACACAAGGTTAAATCCAGTCAGCATGCGCTCACACACACAGAGACGAGCAGACAGACACAGCCACGTGCTCTCACACATACTCCTTCCACTTACATGCTCACTGTGGCCCTTACCTGAGATGCTGAAGAAGGTGCTTTGACACATCTTCTGGCTGCCGCTCCTTGAGGTAAATGGCAGATCCTGGGGAAAACAGCAGCCACGAGGACCTGTGAGTCAACAGGAAGGGTCAACAGGTGGCTGACAGCTAGGACTTGTCCCCACTCTGGACTGATAAATTTTCTACCCAAAATCCCACGAAAGACAGATGACCAGTAAAGTTGTTATAACTGTTCTACCTAACTGTGACTACGTGCCAGGGCAGGGCAGCTGCGATCATAAGTGGTACAGTGTAAGTACACACAATATAAGCTGATGCATACAGTGCAAGTCCACATAGAGTGTAAGTACACACAATATAAGGCGACATGCTTACATACATGCCAATTTTTAAATCTGTCCCAGGGATTCCCAACCTGCTACTCTCCCATCTCCAGGCTGTGGCCCCCGACTTATCTTTTGGATGATAGGTGATGGGAATCCATGTTGCACCTGCAATGAGTCTGCCTCGGAGGGCCCCATGATCACCTGCTAGCCTCTGGTCAGCTACAATGAAGAAAACCAAAACCAAAGTGTGAGTTCAGAGTTATGTGGGCCTAATCCCAGCAAGGCAGCTACTTGCCCACTCCTGAGTGTGCCTGGCTCCTTCAGGCTCCAGCTTCATCCTGATTCCAAGGCTGTGGCCTTCATTAGGGGTGGCACCTGGGTTAGAGAAAGGCAAAGTTAAATGGCATTCCTGTGAGTGCAGTGGATCACCTTGTGTGCTTTAAGACATGTGAAAACCTCTGCTAGGCTTCTGAGAAGTCTCTTGGCGGGGGAGGGAGGGGGGGGGGGGAATGTGTCCTCAAATCAACAGCCTTTCTCACCCTGCTGCCTTCAAATCTCCCCCCACCCACAATAACTCCTACCTGGATACCTGCTCACCCTCCCTCTCCTAGTCACAACCCTTAACTCGCCTGAAGCCTCAATCTCAAACATCATCTTTGACACTAGGCAGATCCCTCTTGTGACAACATGATGAATCTGCTGAACAAAGTGTTATACTTGACAGAACTGGGAGCCTCTGGAAGATCTACTCCTCCTAAAAAATAATAAAAAACAAAACAAGAACAACACCAGAACTTGCAAATGCACTTTACCACCCCTTAACACAAAACCCGAAATTGTTAACTTAAATACTCCCTGTATTCCATGCTGTTTTCTTCAGTCTCTTCCAAGCCTCTATTGCTTTAGATGCCCAGAAACACCTGCTGAAAACAAGCTGAGATAAGCTGAAAGAGCCTCCTCAATGAAATGAGAGGAGAGTTCTTACCCCAGCACATCCCAGAGAGGGAATGAAGCTCCTCAGCCAAGGCTGGGGTTAATATACCCCTGATTGTGCTCGCCTCTCGTTCCCATGGCACCCAGGAAAAGGGAGGGGGCGAATCCCACCAAGCCCTCAGAGCAGCTGCAGCTGTTTGGCTTCTCTGGCTCAGATTCAAGGGCAGTAAAGGGCTTGTTATAGAAGAAAACTCTACAGAAAAATAACAGCGCTTTCTTTTTTGCAACAACTACTTGGAGCAGAAGAACAGAAAACTGGTAAAACATAAAACTTTGTGTTAAGGTTACACATCTAGCTAAATTGGGTAATTTGCTGTTAACTTATGTAATTATTCCTTGGTGATTACTAAGTAGTACATCAGTAGTACATGCTGCCTAGCCTGCTCGGGTGCTGCCCCTTGGCAAGAGGGTTCTTCCCTTGGCATTTTCTCAAAGTGATGCTCTACGCCCAGGTTGGCCTAGCAGTTCCCTAGTCCCTGCTGGATGCTTCAACCATAGCTCCCAGAGGGATGCTTGGGATACCCCCGTTAGCCCCTGTGGACTAGCAGCTCCCTGTGCAGGTGTGCCTGGGTAACCCTCTGAAAGCAGCTGGTCGCGTGGGGGGCTGCTAGACCTTGGAGCGGGGGAGGAGGTGAAAAAAGTTCATGTGGGGTGTTCCCTTCCCTACACAGCTCTTCGTCTGCCCCTTAAACTATGGGGTGCCAGACTTGCCTTTCCTTCTACCCCAAAACTCATTAAAATTCTAAAAAATCTACCCCAAAAAATACCTTAAAATTCCCTCAAAAGCCCTAAAGATACCCTAACTCATAAAAAGTCCTAAAATTACCCTCAATAGTCCTAAAAAAAAATCCCTAAAAATCCTTCATCTCCTGTCAAATGAGACATGAGGTTAGGAATTAACTTGGGTTAGAAATCAACTTCAGATTTAAGTGGAATATGCTGTTTTGAATTGTTTAAGTTGTTTAGTCTGTTAAATTTGCTGTGTTCAAAAAAGCCTGTAGCTCTCAAAATTGTCTCAAACAAGGTGAAAGGAATGTGAGCTTCCAAGCTAGAGGAAGGTAAGAGGGGCCCCTTGGACCTTGAAATAAGAAGCAAGCCAAAACTGAGGCTGCAGGACACAACTGACAAACAGCGAGCTCTCTGCTCAAGGACTGACATTAACTAATTGTAATGCAATGAATATGCATGAACCTATTGCAAAACTTAATGCATATGCAATAGGCTGGGGGAAAAAGGGGAGTTTGGACTCTCTGATTGCGCGCATGTTCTTTAAGGAGTTATCCTGCATGCGTCCGACGCTGAATAAAGATACATACCCACTTCACGACTTTTACTAGTTGTGGAGTTTTTTCCGCAAATCATGCGGACCCTGTGGGAAACCTGAGTTATGTCACCGGGGCGGGGGGAGCGCAGGGGCTGTGGGGATGATGGAGCGGGAGCTGCGGGCGGCACCCGCGGGGCGGGGGGCCCCGGGACCGGTGCGGCACCCTGCAGACTCTTCCCTTGAGGGTCCAATGTTTATTTTGAACATTTACCCTGCAGCTGGATAGCTCAGGTAACAACCCCTCCGTTGCCTTGTACTGCCTTATCTGGCCTACCTCTCCATTTCCTTCCATTATCTTGGCTTCCACTGCCTCCCCTTGCCTTGCCTGGACCCCTTGTCTGCCCCTCCCTTTCCTCGTGTTGCCTTTACCAACCCTCCCTTCTGTCGTCTTGCCTTCTCCTCTGTTGTTTTGCCTTGTTTAACCCTCCCTTGCATAGCGTTTCGTACCCTTCCTTTTTTTGCCTTACCTAACCCACGCTTGCCTTGCCTTGTATTGGTGCCCTCTTGAATTGCCTCTTCCTCCTTTGCCTTTCCTCACCGACCAACCTTTCCGTTCCCTTGCCTTGCCTACTCCTCCTTTGCCGTTGCCCCCATTTCGACACATGACTCGAGGGGCGCGGACGGTCTCGTTCCCTCCCTGCCCCTCCTCGCTGTTCTCTCCCTCGGGTTTTTGCGTCGGGGGAGTGCTCCTGAGTGCCCCCGCTATGTTCGGAGCGAGCACTCCACCCTGCAGCGCCCGCTCCCCCAGGCCCTCGCTCTGGGGACGGCGCTCTACTCCCCTCCCGCCCCCAACAGCTCTAAGCCAATCGGTTGCCAGGCACACCAGGCCTCGGCCAATCAGAGCGCTTCATGCTTTGAGTCGCCTGTTGCCAGTCGGATCAGCAGAACGCAGCGCCCCGCACAAACCCGCCGTATCTCGCAGGGCTGTGAGCCCAACCCGGACCGCAGCCTCTCCGGGGAGGGCTTTGCGGAGCGGGGAAGTGCAAATCAGCCAGACCGCTATCTTCTGATGCTGTCCGAGGGCTGTGGCGGGTGCCGAGAGTGGCCGGTCAGGGTGGGCGCAAGGCTGGGCTTCGGGCGTTCCGGACGTTTAGGGGGTCCCAGGAAGAGCCGGGACTTGTGGGTTCAAAAGCACAAATTTTATTAGGAGGAGATAAATGGGGCCCTCCCACACTGCATTGACTCAGGCATCCGGGAGAGACCCAGCTATCTGGTTTTGAATGGGGGCACGCAGGGGTCAGGTGTCAGGTGAGTTGGGATGGAGTCACGCAGGGTTCAAGCAGAGTCAGATGGGGTTAGGTAGGGTCACAGCTGGGGCCATAGCCGGTGTCAAGGTGAGGCATAGGGTTGGCAGGGGTGAGGCCGATGTCAGGTGGGGTCAGTCAGGGGGTCACGGTCAGCCAGGTTCAGGCAGTGTCACACAGGCTCAGGTGAAGTCAGGTGTATTCAAGAAGGGTCAAAAAAACCTCAGGTGAGTCACAGTGTGTTCAGAAAAGTAATAAAGTGGTCAAGTGGAGTCAGGCCAGGGTCAGGGTAAGCCCGGGGGCTGGCAGGGCACCATACGCAGGCGAAAGGAGGGGCAGCGCAGCACCGTGCCCGGTGAGCCCCTCAGCTCCGGCAGTCCCTCCGGGCCCGGCTCCAGACGGAATTCCCGCAGGATCAGACCCAGGAACACGAAGAGCTCGGCCCGCGCCAGCCCCTCCCCCGGGCACGATCGCGCCCCGCAGCCGAACGGCAGCAGCGACCGCGAGGGGGCGCCCGGCGCCAGGAACCGCTCTGGGGGGCGGCGGGTCAGCTCCGAGGGGTGCGGGGGGACCCGCAGGATCGGGGGGTTCTGGGGGGGGACCCACAGGCTTGGGGGGAGCGGGCGCCATGGGGGGACCCAGGACTTAGGGGCGGACCTCCACAAGTTTGGAGGGTGCCTGGGGGTTCCCCAGGTTGGACTTCGGGGTTCAGAAGGGAAACATGGGGGTTTGGGGTGACCCAGGGGCTCAGAGGGAGCCTAAGATTCGGGGGAGACCCCAGGATGACAGAGGGGATTCATATGTTTGGGGAGGATTCAGACACCTGAGGGGGGTCTCAGGGGTTTCGGCAGGGGGGTAGAGGGGAGGAACAGGTTTTGAGGGGGGTACACAGATATATGGGAGAACTAATGGGGATGGTGGGGGGTAACCACAGGTTTGGGGGAGGGGGTGTGGGGTTGGGGTGGTTCAGGCATCGGGGGGGGGGGACACTCATGACACAAAGGTGTTCCCAGGATACCCAGGAATCAGGGAAAACACCATGGCTGGGGGAACCCAGTTTGATGTTTGAGGAAACCCAGGAGTTCAGGGGGGCACTCAGAGTGCAGGCATACCCACATACCGGGCAGGAAGACCTCAGGGTGCTGCCAGATGTCAGGGTCCTGTTGGGCTGCCAGCAGGTTGGGGATCAGGACAGTGCCGGCTGCCACGGGGAGCCCCCCAAGACTGGAAGGGGACAAGGTGCATGGAGATAGACTGCGGTCTGCTGGGGGCTACTGAAAGTTACATGGGCCATACTGAGACCTACTGAGGCTCTCTGGGGGCTCACTGGGTATGACTGGATGTCTGTTTGGGTCTACAGGGTCTATACTGAGATCTGGTAGGTGCTGCTGGGAGTTACTGGGTGTCTGTTGGAGTCTACTGGGGCTCTCTGGGGTCTCCTGGGATCTATTAGGTGCCTACTGGAATTTACTGATGCTATACTGGAATCTACTGGAGCCATACTGACACCTACTAGAATTTATTTGGGGTCTACTGGCACACTGGGTGGGATCTGCTAGCGCCATACTGGGATCTGGTGGAGTCCTACTGGAGCTCTCTGGTATCTACTGGCTATCTGTCGAGGTCTACTGGGGCCATACTGGGGTCTACTGGGCTCACTGGGAACTGCTGGACCCATCGTGAGCTTTTCTGGGGGCTACTGGATGTCTACTGGGGTTTCGTGGGGCTACCTTGGACTTACTGGGATATATTGGGAACTCCTGCTGGGATCTTCTGGGCTCTGCTGGGGCCTACTGAGGCTATTCTGGAATCTTCTAGGATCTACTGAGTGTCTGTTAGGGTCTACTGGGGTCATACCAGAACCTGCTGGGGCAAGTGGAATGTACTGGGGTTATACTGGGGCCTACTGGGACCTAATGAGTCTTATTGGGATTTATTGGGCCCTGTTGAAGCCTACTGGGTCCTACAAGGACTTACCAGACTGTACTGGTCTATTGGAGTCTACTGTGGCCCTACTTCTACTGGGCCCTACTGGTAAATATTCTGCATATTCGGGTCTTACCCGGGCCATGCTGGGACCTGATGGGTCTTAGCGGGACTTGCTGGGGTCTAATGGGCTCTGCTGGGTTCTCCCGGACCCTACTGATGATACCAGGCGGACCCTTCCTGTTCTGTGGTGGTTGCCCCTCACCCAGGCTGGCCGGTGGCGGCTCCTCCCTGCCCTGGTACCTGGTGTGGCGCAGGGCGCAGTGGGGCAGCGCCAGGGGCGCAGGGGGTCGCAGCCGCAGGGTCTCGCTGACGGTGGCCTGAAGAAGGGGCAGGCGCCCCATGTCCCCTGGCCCGGGTGGTCCCTGTGCCCCCTGCAGCTCCGCCCGCAGCCGCACCTGCAGCTGCACAGGTGTGCCATGTCTGCCATGGGGCACCAGGGGAGGGGGTGCATCCCAGGGGGCACACAGTGGCAATGGGATGACAGGGCGACTCCCCAGAACCCCAGACACCCCCAAACTCACCAACCTGCCCCTGGGACCCCAAACCATCCTCAAGCCTGGCCCTCTCCCTTGGCAACCCCCTTGAACTCCCAGATCCTCCCCAGACCTGTCCTGAGACCCAACCCCCACCCCAGACTTGCTCCTCCCTCCTCCTTGGGGACACCCCTGAGCCCCCAGATCTCTCTCTTAGGACCCTCTATCCCTGGACCCTGAGCCACCTCTCCATGGAAACCCCAAACCAAGGAGCCACATAGAGACACAGACACAGCTCTGAAATGTCTGAGAGATCCATGGGGCACCTCAGGGTGGTGCAAGGGCACAGTGTCAGCCATGGGGAGGAGGACGTGGGGGACATGTAGGACACAGGTGGGGATATGGGACCCCCAAGTACACACATGGAGCCCTGGCACTGTACAGGGGACAGGGGGTGCTCCACATCATCTGGGGGCAGAGCAGCAGGAAACCCACGGAGAAGGGAACATGAGGGACATATGGAACACAGGATGTAGGGGGGGACACAGGACCCCTGGGGACACAGAGGACCCCCCCAGGGCTGCATGGAAGACATGGAGGGACATGTGTTTCACCTCGGGGCGGTGCAGCAGGAAGGCCACAGCCCAGCCCAGCGCCGCCGCAGTGGTCTCAGTTCCCCCAATGAACAGGTCCACCAGCGCCATGTGCAGCCGGGGGGGGCTCAGGGGGCCCTCCCGTGCCCCAGGATTACGCCCCAGCAGTGCCCCCAGAACTGAGTCTGGGGGAGGGGAGGGGCACGCCTGGCAAAGGGGTGACACGTGTTGGGGGTTTCTCCTGATCCCCAGCTGCCCCCAAACACGGGAGTCTCTTCCAAACCCCCAAGTCCACCTAAACCCCTGGCCCTCCCCAAGGCCTTACAAGCCTCCCAGACCCCCGGCTCCTCCCATCCCCTTGGGTCCCCCCAAACCTCTGTTTCCCCAAAAATATGTGGGTGCCCCCAAGCCCCTGGGTAGCCCCCAAACTCCTGGTTTCCACCCAGAACCTGAGTCCTTCCAGACCCCCATGTAGTTTCCAAAGCCCTGGGTTTCCCCTGAGGCTCTGTTCCAACTGCACCGCTCCTGACCTCGGGCTGCCTCCCAGCTCCCCGGGCCTCCCCACCTGATGCCGCTGGATCTGGGTCTCCACAAACATGTCACGGTGCTGGACAAGCTGCAGCAGCTTCCGCAGTCCCGGGTTGGGCAGGGCCTGCACACAGGGACTCCATGGGGACCCCCACCGCCAAGAAACCTTTGACCTCAGAGAGACACCCGCTCCCCCAGAGATGCTGCCTGAGTCTCCTGAGCCCCAGAGATACCCTATGGCCGCTCCCCTGGGCCATACAGACCCCTCCAATGTCCTACAGGCATCCTCAGCACCACAGAGACACTTTACCCCACCTCAGCCCTATACAGCCCCCACAACTGCCCCTCCCAGGCCCAGAGATCCCCAACACCATATAGACCCTGTAACACTCACCCTAGCCCCACACAAACACTATAACCCCTGCCCAGCCCCATTAGAGTTATAGGGTCCCTTCCCAGTACCACAGACACCACCCAAGCTCTCTATGGACCCTATAAGCTCTCTGTCAGCCCTCCATACCCTTCTCCAGTCCCACACAGATGCTATAACCTCACTCCCAACCCCATATAATCCCACCAGCCCCATATCTCTCCCATGGGCCATATAATCCCCCTGAGACTCACAGCCCTTCCCAGGCCCCCAAGGGCCCATAGTCCCCCTGTAGATCTCCACAATTCCCTTATTGCCCCCATAGGGCTCTATAGCTCTGGGCTCCATAGACCCTCATGCAGCAAAAAGGCCACAGCCCCACAGCCACCCCCAGGAGCTGCCAGGCTCACCCGCAGCAGGGGCAGCAGGTCCAGCACCCGAACACTGCTGTGCCCCCAGACCTGCAGCAGCTCCCCCAGGCAGCGTGAGAAGGCCCGGAGCTCCCCTGGAGGGGGCACCTGGAGGAGAACACACCTGTGTACTGCCCAGTACTCAATTGTCTCTGGATCCCCCAGAACACCCCGAACATCATTTCAGACATTCGGGTCCCCTCAAATTCCTATGTGCCCCCAAACCCCTGCCACCCACACACAAATTGGTCAGTCCCCCCAAACAGCTGGATGTTCCCTCCACAGACTCCTGGGTCCCCCCCAAACCCTGGGCCCCCATAAAAACTGGGGTCCTCCTCCAAACCCCTGTCTCCATCCTGGGCCCCCTGCCAGATCCTCACCAGCTCCCCAAAGAGGAGGCGTGCGATGGTGCTGCAGGTGTGGAAGGTGAACACCTCAAAGGGGTCCAGGGGGGCCTCCCCATACGAACGCAGCTCCTGGGGGAAAGAGAAGGTTAGAGAGAGCCCCAGAGCAAATAAAGGGGGACTCCAAGGCTGGTTTAGGGGGTCGCACAAGAGAAGTGCAGAGCTCTGAGGGAGTTATGGGGACTCACAGGGATAATGCCCTTTTGGGGTGCAGAGGGTGAGGTTTGGGTGGGTAAGTTTTGGGGGACAGTGATGCGGGTGCAGGGTTTGGGGATCAGGTTTGGGATGCAGAGATTGGGGGATGAGTGCAGGGGGTAGGGTTTGGGGGGCAGTTTCCAGATGCAGGGGACATGGTTAAGGTGCATGGGTGGGGTTTGGGTGAAGGGAGTGAGGCTCAAGGTATCAGTTTTGGGGTGCATTGGCCAGGGTTTTGCTGGTCAATATTGTGTGGGGATCTGTTTTGCAATGCTGGGAGGATCAGTTTTGGGGGTGTCGGGGTTGCAGAAGGATCATTTTGGGCAGGAGTCGGTTTCAGGGTCTCACCTCACACAACTCCTGGCCCTGCAGCCAAAGGAGGGGCCCGAGATGCCCCCCAGCCCGTGCCAGTGCCCCCCGAACTGCTCCCCGCTGCCGCCGCCAGCCAGGGCAGGGGTCTCCCAGTGCCAGGTCCCGGCCCCCCCGTGACACCAGCGACCCTGGGGTTGGGCAGGAGCAGTAAGGGACCCCCAGAAACCCCCCAGCCCCTATAGGGACCCACCTCCAATACACCAGGGGTGTGCTACAGGGCCCCACTACCTCATAAAGCCTCCTTCAACCCCATAGCCGCTTCCTCCATGGGACCCTCCTAATGCCACCCTGGAGGCTGAAGGGTGTGTCTGGTGGGGCAGAGACCTCTAGAAACTGCCCTAGCCCCTACAGACAACCCACCCCTCCAGAACTGCCCCCCCCCCCCCCAGTACCCATGTCCCCAACTCCATTGGGACCCCCTCCCAATCCCGTAACAACCCCTTCAATCTCATAGGGACGCCCTCAAAACCCATAAGGACTTGCCATCCCACAGGGCCCCCCCAAACCCTTAGAGACCCTCCCCGAGCCCCACAGAGAACCCCAGAAACCACACAGTGACTCCCTTCAAATCCCCCGAAGGGCTTCACTACACACAGGATACTCCCCAAACCCCACAGGAACCCCTCCAACCGCCCCCCACCCCGCCGCCATACCCAGATAGCTGTGGGGGCGCCCCAGCCAGTCCCCCCAGTGCCGGACCAGCGCCTCGCGGATGGTCGCCACCGAGCTCGGCACCAGCACCTCTGCAGGGAAGAGGAGGGGCTGGGGGTACTCCAAAACTGGGGGAGATCCCAAACCAAGTGGGGAGTCCTGGCGTGGGATTTTGGGGAGAGCATCGGGGGATTAGGGCCCCAAGAAAGGTTTGGGGGGGTTTGAGGAGAGGTCCCCACCGCAGGGGGAAAGGGCAGAGTTGGGGGCTCGGAGAGTCCCTGGGGAGCAGGGAGGGGAGTTTGGGGGGCTGTGGGGTCCCGGGCGGTTGGGTTGGTGTCGGGTTCGGGGGTCCCGGGCGGCTGGGGTGGGGTCGGGTTCGGGGGTCCCGGGCAGCTCGGTCAGGGTCGGGTTCGGGGGTTCCGGGCAAGTTCGGCTGGGGTTGGGGATCCCGCACTCACCGCGGCCCGCCGCGCGCAGGCGCAGCACGGGCCCGTGCCGCCGCGTCAGGCGGCTCAGGTGCAGCGCCCCCTGTGGGTGCAGCACGCCCCAGCGCGGGCCGCGCCCATCGCCACGCCGCGACAGTCGCGACAGCAGCGACAGCGACAGCAGCAGCGACAGCAGGCCCAGCAGCAGCGCCGCAGCCGCCATGGCCCGCGGGGTGGGGGGGCGGACCGGAGAGCCCTTATATTGGGGAACCCCACAACCACGCCCCATGCAGCCCCACCCCCTAAGTCCTGCCCCTCTCAGGTGGCGCACACGCACCCTACTACGACAACCCGCCACCGCCAGCATAAAAGTGGACCCTGGGCCCAGCCCCATAAAGAGCGCCCCTTAAAACCCCACCCCTCGAGGCTCGGGCCTCACACGGGAGGCTTAAAGCCCCGTCTCACGTCAAGCCCTGCCCCGCACCGGCCGCTCTGCCTTTGTAAAGGGGAGCCCTACGCCCCTGCCCTGGAGGCAGCCCCCCATCCTCTATAAAACAGACCCGAAGTCCCTGCCCCGGGATCCCTGACTCCTGATGCATTGATTCCTCCATAAAGCAAACCTCTAATCTCTAACCCCTCAAAATGACCCCACCACTATAAAAGTGCCCCCTCAAGCCCTGCCCCTCCAAACACCACCTTATTAAGGGGACATTTTAAGCTTCACCCTCCTCCTCACCTCCCCAAATATCCCCTATCCCAATTCCCACAGCCCTCGTGGAGGTGCTCCCACCCCCCCCCCTTAAGTCCCTGCACCCAGAGCCTCCTTCACAGGTGCCTGCCCCCAATTTCCCTCACTCTAGCAGCAGCATTTGAGGATCAGAGACATTTATTGGGGTCCAGCAGAAGTGAGGGAGGTCTCCAATAGACTGTGAGTCCTAGGGATGTCCCCTTGGGGGATGATGTCCCTCCAGTTCCCGGGTCCTGGAATGATTACAGGTGGGGACTCACAATAATCTGAGAAGTGCTGAAGTCAGGAAGGGGACCCCCACCCGGGGATGTGTTGCCCGGGGAGTTTGTGGGGTGCTATGGTGGGGGCCCTCAGGAGGGGTATTGAGAAGGGAGTTCCAGGTGGGGGATGTCTCAATGTGGGGATCTCTCAGGGACCCCCCAATAGGATTAGGGATGTGAAAGTGTCAGGAGGGGGGCTCCTGTGGGTGGGTGCCAGGGATTGGGCCATGGTGTAGGGATCCCGGGGGTGCCCCCCATCAGACGCTCCCCCTCTGGGGCCCTTGCAGGTGTTGGGCCAGCTGCAGGTCCTTGGGGAGCAAGAGGATGCAGTGGGCAGTGAGAACAGTTATGAATCCTCCATCACCTGCACTGAAGCCCCTCAGCATCCCCTGACCCCTTGGCAGCATCTCCCAGGGGCAGAAACCCCCTAAACACACTCTCAGGGCACAGGGTCCTTTCAAATCCAGCCACTGGCAGCTCAAACACCCTGTACCCCTCAAAGTGGGTAGTGGGCCCCAGTATCAAGTGACCCTCTCCCCATACCCTGACAGACCTCCCCCTGGTGGAAGGGGCCCTCACATAGCACTTCCCACAGCCCTCCATCCATGGAGGCCACAGACCCCCCGCCACTACAAACCTGTCAGCCCCATGGGCTCTCCCTGAGCCCCAACAACGTCCCCTTAGCACCCACAGATATCCTCCTAGACCTCCCTAAGCCCCCAGAGCCACCCCCAGGATCTGCCACAGCCCCTCTGGACACCCCCACCCCCTGAGTACCCATAGCTCCCTTCCAACTGCCCACAGAACCCTCCCAGCCCCCCCCCCCACCCCAAACCCCCACAGGAGGGTTCCCCTTGGACCATCTTTGGTCCCCCTGCAGCACCAGCTGACACAGGGGGACACGGGGAATGTTGGGGGACATAGGAGGACATGGGGGACGTGGTGACACGAGGGGGATATGGGGGACATGGGGACATCGGGGTCATGGAAGGCACAGGAGTCGGAATGATGTGGGTGGGCGTAGGGGACATGGAGGGGGGCTGTGGGAGACATCAGGACATGGGAAGACAGGATGGGGACATCCTGATCTGGGGCCATATCACCCTGGGGAGACCTTGGGGACACCCCAGGAAGGGGGACAAGGGGGTGACATCCTGGGGAGATCCTGAGCGTGGGGACTTGGAGGGCACCCCCCTGGCGACATCCACTGTGGGGAAAGGGGACACAAAGCCTAGGGGCATGGAGACAGTGCTCTAGGGACCCCCAAATGGGACAGGGCGCCAGTGCCACCACAGGGGAAGGGGCACAGGGGACATGCATCCCCTGGGGGGATGGGTGGACACAAGGACATCAGGAGGCACACAAGGACACTGCAGGAGGACAAGGCCATGTGCTGGGGGGAAGGCAAGGACATGGTGGGGCTGGAACAGTGTGGAGGGGGGGCTTTGTGTAGGGGTGGTCCCAGGGGCCTCCAGGGAGTCTTTAGGGGGGCCCAGGGTGGATTTGGGTGGTCCCAGGGGATTCTCAGCAGATGTTTGCACATCGCAGGGTGGATTTGGGGGATCCAGAAGGTGGTGAGGGACCCCAGGGGAGATCCTGGGGTGGATTTGGGGGCATCTAATGGGGGTTGGAGGGTCCTGGGAGGGGGTGAGGTTCCCAGGCACTCTGGGGTGTATGAGGGTGGGTTTAGGGGGTCTGGAGGGGGTTTGAGGGTTCCAGAGAGTGTTGGTGGGGATTCTGAAGGTGGAATTTGGTGTTCCAGGGTAGACTGGTGGAAGGGCAGTCTGGAGGGTCCCAGTTGGTGTTTGGGGGATTCCTGGGAGGGAGGGAGAGGTTTTCAGGTTACATTTGGGGGCTGCCAGAGGGTCCCAGGGAGTAGAGAGTGTCTGGGGGGGGGGGGGGGGGAGGGGGTGTCTCGTGGTGAATTTGAGGGAATTTGAGGGATCAGGATGTTCTTGAGTGGATTTGGAGTGTCTCAGGGGTTGTTTGTGAGGATCCCAGGGTTGATTTGGGGGGTGCAGGGTGGATTTTGGGTGTCTAGGGCAGGGTGGATTTTGGGTGTCCCATTCTGTGATTAGTCCTCAGATCCACAGTGAGTATCCCTTGTAGCAGTGATTCTTTCTGCAGCACTGCAGCCCCCACCCCGGCCCCAGTGATTTCAGCTCCAGTCCCACAAGCTTTATTTTACTGCCAGCTCTCTTCTTCCAGCTCCAGCTCTGTGTTTTTCCAGCTTCAAATGCCAGCATCTGGCTCTTGGCTCCAGCTTGGAAGCAATTCAGCTCCCGCACGAGCCTCCGAAAGCCCACCCCACCATCCATATGCTAGCGCTGCAGTGATTTTAGCCCCCACCGAGCAGTCCCCAGGCACTTTGCCACCCCCCGCGTAAGTTCTCCTGGATGCCCACAGCCCCGTTCACAGGTCTAGTGCCTTTGCCATTTTCATTCACGTTGCCAGCCCCGCAGTCCACTTCCCAGCCCCACAGTGCGCCCCAAGAGGTGCCATCACAGGCGCAGGCAATATTCTGCCATCGACGGGGTTTCAGGCGCAAGCTTGCAGCCCCCTTTCGCCACCCCGCACATCCCGTTCTACTATTAGTGGCAATACCCAGCCCCTGCATCCATGTCACAGGCCTACAGTGATCTCGGCGCAGGAACACTACAGTGTCAGGTACCAGCCCTAAGGTTACTGTGATGTGTTAAGCCGCAATTCCAGTCGCACAATGACAAGACCAGGCCCAGTGACCTCAGCTCCTTTAGCTCTTTCCCCACAAGCTTTATTTTACTGCCAGCTCTCTTCTTCCAGCTGTGTCCCATTCTGTGATTAGTCCTCAGATCCACAGTGAGTATCCCTTGTAGCAGTGACTCTTTCTGCAGCACTGCAGCCCCCACCCCGGCCCCAGTGATTTCAGCTCCAGTCCCACAAGCTTTATTTTACTGCCAGCTCTCTTCTTCCAGCTCCAGCTCTGTGTTTTTCCAGCTTCAAATGCCAGCATCTGGCTCTTGGCTCCAGCTTGGAAACAATTCAGCTCCCGCACGAGCCTCCGAAAGCCCACCCCACCATCCATATGCTAGCGCTGCAGTGATTTTAGCCCCCACCGAGCAGTCCCCAGGCACTTTGCCACCCCCCGCGTAAGTTCTCCTGGATGCCCACAGCCCCGTTCACAGGTCTAGTGCCTTTGCCATTTTCATTCACGTTGCCAGCCCCGCAGTCCACTTCCCAGCCCTACAGTGCGCCCCAAGAGGTGCCATCACAGGCGCAGGCAATATTCTGCCATCGACGGGGTTTCAGGCGCAAGCTTGCAGCCCCCTTTCGCCACCCCGCACATCCCGTTCTACTATTAGTGGCAATACCCAGCCCCTGCATCCATGTCACAGGCCTACAGTGATCTCGGCGCAGGAACACTACAGTGTCAGGTACCAGCCCTAAGGTTACTGTGATGTGTTAAGCCGCAATTCCAGTCGCACAATGACAAGACCAGGCCCAGTGACCTCAGCTCCTTTAGCTCTTTCCCCACAAGCTTTATTTTACTGCCAGCTCTCTTCTTCCAGCTGTGTCCCATTCTGTGATTAGTCCTCAGATCCACAGTGAGTATCCCTTGTAGCAGTGACTCTTTCTGCAGCACTGCAGCCCCCACCCCGGCCCCAGTGATTTCAGCTCCAGTCCCACAAGCTTTATTTTACTGCCAGCTCTCTTCTTCCAGCTCCAGCTCTGTGTTTTTCCAGCTTCAAATGCCAGCATCTGGCTCTTGGCTCCAGCTTGGAAGCAATTCAGCTCCCGCACGAGCCTCCGAAAGCCCACCCCACCATCCATATGCTAGCGCTGCAGTGATTTTAGCCCCCACCGAGCAGTCCCCAGGCACTTTGCCACCCCCCGCGTAAGTTCTCCTGGATGCCCACAGCCCCGTTCACAGGTCTAGTGCCTTTGCCATTTTCATTCACGTTGCCAGCCCCGCAGTCCACTTCCCAGCCCCACAGTGCGCCCCAAGAGGTGCCATCACAGGCGCAGGCAATATTCTGCCATCGACGGGGTTTCAGGCGCAAGCTTGCAGCCCCCTTTCGCCACCCCGCACATCCCGTTCTACTATTAGTGGCAATACCCAGCCCCTGCATCCATGTCACAGGCCTACAGTGATCTCGGCGCAGGAACACTACAGTGTCAGGTACCAGCCCTAAGGTTACTGTGATGTGTTAAGCCGCAATTCCAGTCGCACAATGACAAGACCAGGCCCAGTGACCTCAGCTCCTTTAGCTCTTTCCCCACAAGCTTTATTTTACTGCCAGCTCTCTTCTTCCAGCTGTGTCCCATTCTGTGATTAGTCCTCAGATCCACAGTGAGTATCCCTTGTAGCAGTGACTCTTTCTGCAGCACTGCAGCCCCCACCCCGGCCCCAGTGATTTCAGCTCCAGTCCCACAAGCTTTATTTTACTGCCAGCTCTCTTCTTCCAGCTCCAGCTCTGTGTTTTTCCAGCTTCAAATGCCAGCATCTGGCTCTTGGCTCCAGCTTGGAAACAATTCAGCTCCCGCACGAGCCTCCGAAAGCCCACCCCACCATCCATATGCTAGCGCTGCAGTGATTTTAGCCCCCACCGAGCAGTCCCCAGGCACTTTGCCACCCCCCGCGTAAGTTCTCCTGGATGCCCACAGCCCCGTTCACAGGTCTAGTGCCTTTGCCATTTTCATTCACGTTGCCAGCCCCGCAGTCCACTTCCCAGCCCCACAGTGCGCCCCAAGAGGTGCCATCACAGGCGCAGGCAATATTCTGCCATCGACGGGGTTTCAGGCGCAAGCTTGCAGCCCCCTTTCGCCACCCCGCACATCCCGTTCTACTATTAGTGGCAATACCCAGCCCCTGCATCCATGTCACAGGCCTACAGTGATCTCGGCGCAGGAACACTACAGTGTCAGGTACCAGCCCTAAGGTTACTGTGATGTGTTAAGCCGCAATTCCAGTCGCACAATGACAAGACCAGGCCCAGTGACCTCAGCTCCTTTAGCTCTTTCCCCACAAGCTTTATTTTACTGCCAGCTCTCTTCTTCCAGCTGTGTCCCATTCTGTGATTAGTCCTCAGATCCACAGTGAGTATCCCTTGTAGCAGTGACTCTTTCTGCAGCACTGCAGCCCCCACCCCGGCCCCAGTGATTTCAGCTCCAGTCCCACAAGCTTTATTTTACTGCCAGCTCTCTTCTTCCAGCTCCAGCTCTGTGTTTTTCCAGCTTCAAATGCCAGCATCTGGCTCTTGGCTCCAGCTTGGAAGCAATTCAGCTCCCGCACGAGCCTCCGAAAGCCCACCCCACCATCCATATGCTAGCGCTGCAGTGATTTTAGCCCCCACCGAGCAGTCCCCAGGCACTTTGCCACCCCCCGCGTAAGTTCTCCTGGATGCCCACAGCCCCGTTCACAGGTCTAGTGCCTTTGCCATTTTCATTCACGTTGCCAGCCCCGCAGTCCACTTCCCAGCCCCACAGTGCGCCCCAAGAGGTGCCATCACAGGCGCAGGCAATATTCTGCCATCGACGGGGTTTCAGGCGCAAGCTTGCAGCCCCCTTTCGCCACCCCGCACATCCCGTTCTACTATTAGTGGCAATACCCAGCCCCTGCATCCATGTCACAGGCCTACAGTGATCTCGGCGCAGGAACACTACAGTGTCAGGTACCAGCCCTAAGGTTACTGTGATGTGTTAAGCCGCAATTCCAGTCGCACAATGACAAGACCAGGCCCAGTGACCTCAGCTCCTTTAGCTCTTTCCCCACAAGCTTTATTTTACTGCCAGCTCTCTTCTTCCAGCTGTGTCCCATTCTGTGATTAGTCCTCAGATCCACAGTGAGTATCCCTTGTAGCAGTGACTCTTTCTGCAGCACTGCAGCCCCCACCCCGGCCCCAGTGATTTCAGCTCCAGTCCCACAAGCTTTATTTTACTGCCAGCTCTCTTCTTCCAGCTCCAGCTCTGTGTTTTTCCAGCTTCAAATGCCAGCATCTGGCTCTTGGCTCCAGCTTGGAAACAATTCAGCTCCCGCACGAGCCTCCGAAAGCCCACCCCACCATCCATATGCTAGCGCTGCAGTGATTTTAGCCCCCACCGAGCAGTCCCCAGGCACTTTGCCACCCCCCGCGTAAGTTCTCCTGGATGCCCACAGCCCCGTTCACAGGTCTAGTGCCTTTGCCATTTTCATTCACGTTGCCAGCCCCGCAGTCCACTTCCCAGCCCCACAGTGCGCCCCAAGAGGTGCCATCACAGGCGCAGGCAATATTCTGCCATCGACGGGGTTTCAGGCGCAAGCTTGCAGCCCCCTTTCGCCACCCCGCACATCCCGTTCTACTATTAGTGGCAATACCCAGCCCCTGCATCCATGGCACAGGCCTACAGTGATCTCGGCGCAGGAACACTACAGTGTCAGGTACCAGCCCTGAGGTTACTGTGATGTGTTAAGCCGCAATTCCAGTCGCACAATGACAAGACCAGGCCCAGTGATCTCAGCCCTTTTAGCTCTTTCCCCACAAGCTTTATTTTACTGCCAGCTCTCTTCTTCCAGCTGTGTCCCATTCTGTGATTAGTCCTCAGATCCACAGTGAGTATCTCTTGTAGCAGTGACTCTTTCTGCAGCACTGCAGTCCCCACCCCGGCCCCAGTGATTTCAGCTCCAGTCCCACAAGCTTTATTTAACTGCCAGCTCTTCTTTTGCACTTTCTGCTCTAAATCTTCACAGTAGTGCCACACAATACTACTTGTGCTTCTCAGGACAGGATGTTTCTTTTAGCTGTAGTTCTTGAGCTCTGATCACAGCCCTTACAGCAATTTCAATTCCAACCATGCAGTTCACCTCCCCGCTCCACAATCCCTATCCCAGCCCCACGGGGGTTTTACACCAAACCCTACCATATTTCTGTCTCCTCCACGTCTGCTGCCTCAGCTCCAGCTCCTCAGCTTCCTACTGGCTGCAGCTAAAAGCTGCTCATGCTTCTCACTGCACCTTGGGGCTGTTGATAAGGCCACAAATCAGTTACTGCCATTATTACAATTTCAGTATCTCTAGAAGCTGTCCCATCCACCCACCCAGCCCTAAGTGGCAACCCTAAGTGGCATCCCAACTCTGGGGACACTGGAGGCCTGAAGCTCAACATCCACCCTCCCCCTCACCCTGGCTCTCAGCCCAGCACCTGCACAAAGGCCCCCTCACCTCCCCTCAGGCAGCTCCAGGGGCTGGGAATAGCCACTGGACTCCTGCCCCCCCATCCCAAAAGGCACTCTTGGGCTGGTTCTTGGGCCCTAGAACCCTCTGAGCCCCCACACCCTCAGCCCCTTGTTGGTACCACAGGGCAGGGGCTGGGATCCCCCAGGCATAACCTGCAGGCCCTGTGCTGCATCTCCATGCCTTCCTCCCATGGCATTTATCTAGCCTCAGCATTTCCACCACTCCACGTTGTTTTGGGCCTGGCTCATGCCAAAATCATTATTCCACACCCTGGGGTTTTATATCCCCACTGCTCTCACAACTGGTGTTTCAGCCCCAGTCCCACAACCCTTACCAAATTAACATGAGATATCTAGTAAAGAAAACAAACCAAAACGATGTATTAAAACAGGCAATAATAAAATAACACAAGTAAGAAAAAAATCATTACAAGTAAAAACAAAATAAAGTAATAAAAATACAAAAAGCAAGCTTTATTCCTCGTATTCTGAACATTTCTTTAAATCCAGAAACCGCGAAACGGCTACTTCCCAGCCCCCAGTGACAGCAGGCAGTGCCCCCCCCCCACCGCGCCACTCCAGGCCCCACACCAGCCGCCGGCTACCCGAGCCACGCAGGGCGCGGCAGAAAGAACTGGACACGGCCGGCCCCAGATACAGCCGCAGGCGTCGCGTCCGTGCTCACCAGCGCTCCCCCGATCAGCCGCCGCGGGGGTCCCGTCCTGGCGCAGCGCCGCTCCTCGGATCGCGCATCCGCAGCTCCCGTCGCTCCCAGCTTCACCGCCGAACTGACGCCATCGCGCTCCAACGCCCGCTATTTATGCCCCACGGGCGGACAGCCAGCCAATCACAACCCGAGGCAGCGCCTGCCGGCTCCACCAATCCCAGCCCGCAAATTCCCGCCGCGCTCGGCTCCGTGACTCCCCGCGGTCCCCTCAAGCGCTGCTCCCGCCGCCGCCATTGCTGTGGCCGCGTCCGCCCGCTGCCCGCCGCCTGCCCGCTTCCCTGGACCAGAACCTGATCCCGACCAGGACCTGAACTGGAAGCTCCCGGCCGCCCTTCCCGTCCGCAACAGCGCCTGCCGAGGCAGCGGCAGCGGGGACGCTGCTCCGCCGGCTCCCAAAGCGGCGGTGGCGGGAGCGGCGCCTCAGACGTACGGGCGAGCGGGGCCACTCTGAGGCGGCGAGCCGCGACTGAGCGGGCTGAGATTGGCGGGACCGCTTCCGGTTTGAAAGAGCGGCTGTGATTGGACAGGGCGGACGGAGAAAGGCGGGCCGTGATTGGCAGGCTTAGGAGCCGTCAGGCTGAGGCCCGTGGGAGCGTGGGGCGGAGCTCGGGCTGCCCGAAGGGCGGGCGGCGGCGGCGGCGGCGGCGGCGGCGGCGGCGGCGGCGGCGGCGGCGGTCGCGCTCGCCAAACCCCCGTCCCCTTCTCCGGCCTTCTCTCGTGCCCAGGTCCCGGCGAAAAGACCCCCGCAGAGCCCCTACCGGAGCGCCCCATCGGCACTCGGGGCAGGAGGCGGAGAGGAGTGTAGCCCGGGAGGGGTTCCGGGTCGTCTTTGCGGCAGCAGGGCGGACTAGGGAGCGGCGGCGATTTGGTGAGGAGAGGGCTCGGGAGCGGGGACGGCGTGCAGCGCCCGCTGCGGACTCTGGGTGCCTCTTCTACCGCAGTGCTTCCGCTTCTGCGGGGACTTGGCCTGCCCCGACTGGCCGAGATCAGCACCCTGACCAAAGTTAAGTGCCCGCGTCCCCCTGCCCGCCCTCCGCCTGCTGCGGGCCCGCTGCTCACCCTCGTCGTCGGATGTTATAGATGATAAAACAATATTGGCTTTCACATTCATAGATTAGCTTTTTGCATTACAAGTATTTTGATATGGTAAAACTTATACTTACTTTTAACTGCTTTGTATAGTGTAATATGCCAGTTTATGTATGCACTGTATATTTCATATGAATAGTAGCCTGATAAATATATCGTAGGCTTTAGCAAAATGTTGAAATAGAAACTAAAGTACTTCTATGTAACTAACTCAGAAAATGGTGTAAAGCAATTATTCTGTTTCTTATAACTGCAGACTGCCCCTACCAAGTGATAATAGTGACAAAAAGAGCTTAAGCATCCAGGAAGCATTTATCGACTCTTATCGGTATTATCAGGTAGTGTGAAGCAACAGGATAAAACTACAGGAAGAAATAAAATGTGTAGACCTCATTTACAGAACGTTCTGCAGACAAGTCAGAGTTCCTGGAACATCAAAAAGTCAGAGGAATGTTTGAATAATGTGTAAGTTAATGAATATGCATGTAACCTCAGCAATGTAACAGTATATAGTGAACATGATTTTAAGCTACCTCTGTGCTCTTTGGCTGTGTGCTAAAAGCATCCCAGTGCTGGATTATTTTGTCCTTTTATCCTTTAATAAACTTTTAAAAATTTTAAAGAATGAACTCTGTTTATCACATCAGTGAAGCTTAAGCTGATCTGCATCCAGGTGTTTTGGGACCTGCTGGGGCAGGCCATCGAGGTAAGTGTGGGGCTACTGCAGTGGAGGCCAAGTATTTCAACACAATAGCATAATCAGCAACGTTAATTTTGTGTTCTTCATGCAAGCCTCAGCCTTAAGAACTCTACCAGCCTCTAATAGGATTAATAATACGCATAGTAAGTGTTACTAGTATTAATATTTAGGTAAGAATTGTTAGTGTTTACACTGGTAGTAAGTATGTTAGCTGGTATTTACTGTGAAGCTCTGCTCTCCCACAGTATGACAAGGTCCTGAAGCTGTCCTCAGGTGCACAGTTAGGTGAGCACTGCTGTCCTTACCACGATCCCCCGATGGAGCCATGCTCCAGAGACGGGCAGCAATGAATCTGCAGATGCCTTCCCAAGGTGACAGAGCTCGCCCTCCTTCCCATCTGCAGTCAGGGGATGTGAAGGCAACCATTGCTGTCCTCGGCTTCATCCTCTCCAGTGCAGCCAAGCACAGTATAGACAATGAGTCTCTGTCAAGTGAGCTGCAGCAGCTGGGACTGCCCAAAGGCAGGGGAAGCCCTCAGGGTGGCACCATCAGCCAGACCTGCTGGGATGTTGCTTACAGTTCCCAGCCCTGCCTTCTTCACACCCAGATGGAGGGCAGGCTGCCTGCTGTGCTGTCCTCCATCACCTCCCTTCTGTACCATCAGTTCCTGGGGGCTCCTCAGGTGCTTTGGTGAGGTTTGGCAGCTGCAGGTCTGGTGTGAGCAGAGGGATTCTTCTCTTGTCTCCCCTTATAAGCAAAGCATGCCAGCCAGCTGTGCTGTTTTACATGTCACTGACCCACAAAATTGCAGGAGACTGAGGACTCGTAACAGGTGCAGGACAGGTTCAAAAGGAACTTGGGACAAAACCTCTATCTTTGTCAGTCCAAAGGGACAGCAGAGCTCACATCTGCTCACAATAATCCTCTGGAGAGCGGAGCAATGTTTGTATGGAAAGATGACTGGGGGTAAAATCAGTGGAAACCGAGTTACATTTGTGTCCTAACAGGAGCTATAATGGGACAGAAATTTTAGGGTAAAATACAGGTGCTGTTCTCAGGATGGAGCTGGGTTGGCATGCTCCACGATGATTCCCCATACAACCATAAGGACCTGCTAAGGGGGGTGGAGTGGAATGGGGCACCACAACCAGGCTCTGCCAAAATCTTTGCAGGGGCAGCAACTCCATGGTACTTTGAAGCTTATTAACTGCATAGCAAGGGCTATTTGGCATATGTAGGAACACTTTCCAACCTAGCATCTGAAGACCAATTTAGAGGAGGCGCCTCTAAGTCGAAAGCCAGCCAGACCTTATGTTCTTAGCACCATTCATTTAGAAGAAATCCTGTGACATTTGCAAATTTAAGAGGTGACACCCCCATTCAGACCATGGCTCCTGGGTGCGAACAATAGCTCTTCAACAGCAAGGAAATCTGCATGCCCTAGTGTCTCAAGGTCACTTCACCTGAGAGTCCAGAGACCCAAATTCAGCCAGAGTCCTAGTTCCCAGAAAACTTCTGCTATAAGAAATCCTTCAAAGTGTGCAGTTCTAGGAGTGGAAATCCTACAGGAAACACGAGGCTTCAGGCTCCAAATGGGATCTCTTTTCCACACAGTGGAAAACTCAGCAAGCCCTTCTGGCAAGACCAGTTCACAGGAGGCCCACAATTCTCAAGGGCCAGGCCTGAGAGATCCGACTCCATGGAAGCTTTAATCTGAGAAAAATCCTGTGATGTTGGTACTTTTAAAAGGCAGAATGGCACATTTAGACCCTGGCTGATGCTTTGGAGAGGGGCGATGCTGCCTAAGGTCCTTCCCCACCCAGGAGCGAAGGACCCGTTTGATTCCCCTGGCGGGACTGCAGCTGTCGGTGGCGGGGGACGGACGGGTGGCTGTCAGCCCGAGACTACAACTCCCGGCAGGCCCTGCTGACGGCGCAGCGTCTGACGCAACGGCCGACGCGGCACATGAGTGGTTAGCGGGCCGAGGTGGACGCGCGGGGCCGTGCGCTGGGAGAGCGGGATGTGCGCGGGCGGCTCCCGGCGCCTCTCCCGCGCGGGACGGAGCCGCGGCAGCGACGCTGGAGGGGCGAAGCCTCCGTCTGGCCGCCCGTATGGAGCTGAGCAGCGCGGAAGGGGCGTCCACCCGGTTCCTCGGCCTCACTCAGCGGTACCGGGGGCGGGGACCCAGCTCGGGCGGGGCGGGAGCGCTGCTGCCCGCCGATGGCGGAGGGCGAGGCGGTGCTTTGCTGCCGCGGGCCGGGAGCTGCAGGAGCCGCCGCGGGCGAGCCGGGCCGGGCGCTCCCGCGGTCCCGGTGGGGCGGCTGCCCTCGGGCTGGCGGAGGCGCAGCAGCCCCCGAGCTGCAGCCGTCTCCCTCGGGCTGCTGCCGGTGCTGCGGGCGGAGGCGGACGAGCAGCTGCGGAGTCGGCTTCGCAGCGTGTTCAGCATTGTGAGCAGATAGCGCTGCGATATCGCTGGAATTACACGGCTGCTGACTGCGTTAGTGCTTGTGACTCTTTCTTAAATGAAAACAGATGGACCGGTAATGACTAATAAACACATAAATGACAAGGAGAATGGCAAGCCCGAGAAGCATGCAGGCTGTATCCTTCTGATCGCACAGGTGCGATCTGCAAACTCACCCCCTTCTGCCCCTACCCTCGCGACCCCCACGTAAAACGCTTTCCAGTGTCGAGCTTCTGAAAGACAAAACTTGTGATTTGGCACTAGGATCCAGAAAACGTTTATGTTTAGATTAGCAAATGTGTTTAATTTTGCTGCATTGATCAACTTTCAGGACTGTTTTGTAGGAGCTTCTCTTAAACGGGAAGAAGCTAGTCCTCTCTCCTCTTCATTGTTGCTGTTCATTTATACAACTGCACCTATGTTTCCAGAAAAATGGGAAAGGGAGGTGGAATATACCGTGTAGATGCTGTGAAAATGCATGTAAGCTGGTTAGTTACATTCATATGAATGAAGGTGCATCTGTATTTAAATATTTTGCAATGTAAGTGAATTTTAAATTATTAAGCCCACATCATGCGAAGCACTGATGAACTAACCTGCTCGGTGCTGGCAGTTCATCTTAATAAGATGAAAACTACTCTAAAAGTGTCATAACTGGAGCAGCCCTTTTTCTTATATAGATCAGGATTGAGGAAGGATGTAATTCAATGAAGAAAATTAATATGAACAGTTGATTTTAATCACAGTGTATTTTTTAAATTAGCAGATGTGATATGTTAGAGTCGAGTACAGATCTTGGTGGTAACCGAGAATGGAGAGCCAGAGAGGTATGCAGGCACAAGGATTCCTTAGGGAGTGTATGCGCTTAGGCAAATTGCATGATAATGTGAATTTTACCTGTACCTAAGTTGAAGCCTGATTTTTATGAGGTTGTGTCTGTAGCATTTATGTTGATGTGAGAGTCTGCTTTAATTACAAGATATGAAGCAGGTGAGGTGTGATATAAAGTAGTTAGGTTGAGAAGAGGCAGAGATTTGCTCTTGGGTATATTTCTGATTTTTAAAAGGACTGCTAATGTGTTTGAAGTTTAGGTGGTTAGAATTGGGACACAAATGACAATATTGATATTTAAGCAGTCTTGTTTTAATAATTAGTGCAGATATACTCGTGTTTTATGAATTATTGAGAGTGCTGTCAGAAAAATGCTTTTGATATGAGAGGGTGTGGTTTGTGGCAAGGCAGTCTGTCTTCAAATTAGTGGAATGTAGTTTGTGAAGAGGTGGTGAGTAATGCGATACCGTGGTACGAGGTTGGTACTGCGGGTGGATTTTGCACTTGGCGTTCCAGGATTACTTTGGTTTGCTATCTTTGTCAAGATGGTGGAGGGAAACCTTTGAAATGCTGTTGTTTCCTCATGCTGCTTTCAAGTTAAAGTGCTGGTTTCTTTTCTCATTGTGTGTGGGCTGAAAAAAGACTGAAAAAATCAGTAGCAACCTACTAAATGTGGTCTTACTGAGTTGTACAGTGCAGTTGTCCTCTTTGAGGCTTTAAGTTTACTTTTTGAACGTGGTTATGAGCCACCACCTGCTTTGGAACTCTGATTGCGTCATGCCTTAGTATTTAATTTAATCCTCGCTTTTGCTTCCAGTCAGCACATGGGTATTTGCTTTGGGTGTAATGTGAAAGCCAGACTGCGATGGCTGCTAGAGATTGTGCACGCTGTAAGAAGTGTTCCCTGCAGCAATGATTTTATGTTCTGTGAATCCTGTTCAGCAGAAATTATAATTTTTTTAATGGCAGGGTGTAGCATTGCGGGAAATGTAAGACTAGTTGACTTGTGTACACTGATGAAGCGTTTCTATTCCAGCTCCGTCTCTGAAGATCTGGGTTGCAGACGCGGAGAGTTTAGCAGAAAGCATTACGGATCTGTGGAGCTTGTAAGTACACATAGCCTGTCCTTCAGTTTATCAGCTTATAATGCAGAGCTCTAATCCTTTTCTTTTCCAAGTAAAAGAGTTGGATCTAGTTTGGAAAATGTGCATTCTCAGCTAGACTTGAAAGTTATAAGCTAATATAAAGTGGCTTCTGAGTAGATATATATCAGACCTGTGATGGGACATCTTTTTACTACCTTATTAATTAATTTTGCATTGTAACAGGAAAGGAAGCTTTATATAAATACTGTTACCTCCAGATGGAAATTGAACCTTTTTTCCTCTTAGAAACTGAAGATGGCAAAATATTAGGGTAGTATTTAATGAAGTACTAGCAATTACGTAAGCTCTAAAGTGTGTACATGCTTATGTGTGTACATACGCGTGGACGTAATTTTATACGTACATGACTCATAGTAGGGGGAGAGGGCTGAAAACTAAATGACCTAGTCAGAATTAGGATTTTGAAAACGGTTCCCTAGAATCTGTCAGTTATTCTGCATTTTCTTGAAATTTAGAGATTAGGTTGGCACTGCGTTTTTCTCATATATCAATTTCTTATGCATTGTGAAAATATGTCAGCGGTGTCATTCTGATTACAAGGTCATAATGAAATGACATGAATTTACTGTAGGATAACGGAAGTGGGGAGGAGTTAAGAAAATTATCTCCAGCTCTGTTACTATGGGATGAAATCACAAGTTTTCTACAAGTGATAGTTGTAATTTTAAAGTTAGTATATTTAGTAATGTGTGTGTAAATTGGGTGTAAAATGGTGGCCTAGTTGCTGGAAGTTGTATTGTGGGAACACCATGTTCCTTTCTCTTCTTTCCTTATGTTCTACATAAAAGATGTGTGTTTTAATCCAAAAATACAAGTAATTGGTTTTCTGGTAAGAGGCTCTTTCATTCCTGGTACTTAAAGTCTTTTGCTGGAAAATAAAAAGTTATTTACAATTATTAATTCACAGTAAATTCACATGAATGGTCTTGTTTCTTGGTTGTTTTTCTTAAAAATTCTGCTAGCATTTTATGAAAGTGTATCATTTTTGGAGTACAGATGTTTAAAGGTTCTTGTTGCCCTTTCAAATTTCTAAATGTTTCAAACTTAACTTTTCTTGCTTCATGAAGCATCTGATTTGTCTCGGAGTTCTTACCGGGTCATTGAAAGTCTTTAGTCAAATTGGTAATAGCTAGACTGATCCCTTCTCTGTGGGGAGTCCTGATTGCTGGAACAAAAAGAAATGGTAGTAAGTTTTGATGGCTGCTGGTATGGCTATTTTTTGAAATAGAACCTCTGTGTTAAACTCTCTTATAGCTTATATCTAGTGATGCTGATGGAGCCATTCAAAGAGCTGGACGGTTCCGTGTGGAAAATGGCTCCTCTGGTGAGGTAAGTGCCCAAAAATACTCATAGAATGCTGAAGAAAATGATTCAGCTTCAGTTATTTTTCACTTACAGAAGATGCATTTGCAGTCATTTTCTAAGGAAGAGGACTTTGAAAAACTCTCGCATTTCGTTTTGGTAACATTTTTGTTTACTTGATCGTGTTAGGAGAAAAATATCTCTGATTGATGCTTCCCAGTCTCTAGTTCATCTCTATATGTATCCTGTCCTGTTGCTACTATGATGTTCAAGCTGACCTCTGTGCTTTAAAGTTTGCTCCTTGGCTTGATGAGGTTTAGCTTCATTTTTTTGACCCTTAGCTGTCTTTTGCCAGCTGTGCTTATCTTTAAATAAGAGAGAAAGAGTTTGAGTGGAGCCTTGGAGAGTAATTCCCTTCATCTTTCTTGCTGCTAAACTTGCAGTGTGTCCTGCAGCTACTCCAGTGACAGTTAAGTTTCCACTTACCTTCATGTTTTATCTTCCTTTGAAAAACTTTCATCAAATCCCATCTTAATACTGGAAGAAAGAAGACCAATATTCTAGAGATACTTGTAAGGCTTTGGTAAAGTGTGTATTGAACTAATAGTAACAGCGAATTGTTACTGATCATATGCTTCTATCCAGCACTGGCTGCAGAGTTGAAAGCAAACTAACTACTCTGCATTGGTTCTTTGGAGAGTTGTGTTTGGTCCTCTGTCTTTTTAGCTCAGTTTCATGCAGTTCAAAAGCTGATTAGCTCATATCATGGAAAGATTCGTAGAGTGGGTAGTGGACGGCCGCATGGTCAATGAATGCGGAGAATGGCTTTTTCTTCACATGTTAAGTCATAGTGGGAAAGTCCTTGAGGGACGCTTGGGAATTTACCTTACTTTATGAGAAACAGCACTGAAGAACTTCCAAATAATGCTTTGGTCAAGCAAGGAGACTTCTTTGGGGATTAATTTGGGAAGAACTGAGAAAATGAAAGCTGAAGGCATTAATTTATTTAAGTTTTAAAAATGTTTGTCTTCAAATTCCACATTGAAAGACCTTCTTTTCACTGACATTCTGACATTACCCCTAAGAGTGGTACAGTAGGACAAGACTTACCTACTTACAGAGAAATTAGAAAAAAGGGTAAATGAGAGGTAGAAATTTTTATTTCAGCTACACACCAACTGACTTCGTAAAAATCCTTGCTTTTTAAGTAGCAGTGTACAGCTAAAATTTCACTTTTTATTTGCTTTTGCCTATATTTTGTCCTCTTTTTTTTTTACTTGGTATTGCATGTAACAGTCTCCCAATTTGATTTCAGAATATGGACTATGCTCCGGGTACGTGGCATAGAACGGATGTGCATTTGGAAAACCCAGAGTATCATACAAGATGGTACTTGAAGTATTTTTTAGGGAAAGGTAAATATTTTTTTGCAGATGGATTGGAATTTGGACCAATGAAAATGTAATTTGCAAAAATGCTGTTGCTGTTTCTGTAGTTTTGAACTGTTACTATTTCAATATGAAAAAAGGTATGGTGTTCATTTAGTATTAAAATATTTTCTGTCCTGTACCTGAAACAAGTCCTTGCTTCATGTGTCTTTAACCTGAAAACAGAGGATGGGTATCTGTAAGGAGTGAAACCCTTGCTACGAAAAAGGGATGTTTTGAAATTCTTCATGGCTTTGAAAACTGTACCAGTCTCTTTGGGTGGTTTTTTTACATGGCTGTATATAAGTATGTAGTTATTTATGCAGACAGTTATATACTTTTATGTATGAATGCATATGTTTACAGGTGTCTCTCTGATTCTGCACGAGGGAATGGGTATGTCTTCCTTATGACTGATGGTGCTGCTTGTTTTTCTTCCAACAGTTCATCAGAATTATGTAGGTACAGATTCAGAGAAGAACCCTTTCTTTCTGTCTGTTGTACTGTCTGAGCAAAATAATCAGCGCATTCCTCAATACCATTCAATACTTTGGAGAAAAACAGTAAGAAACAAATACTTAACTGCCATTCTGACTTTTGTTTGTTTTGGATATGTTTATCATATGCTTTTCCTGCTTTCTTCAGAATTCCAGTATTTATTACATATTTTTATTTTGTATAACAAGAACATATCATTCTACCATAGTAGATAACACTAAACATTATACTAAATTTTTTGACAGAAATCTGTACTGTTAGTTATTTTCTAATTCTTCCAACAGCTGTTGTTTTAAGAAATGATGCCTAAATTGTTCTTGGTTACATCCTATGATCAGTTTTAGGCACTGACTTTATACTGCTTTTAGGATTTTCTTGTACAATGGTAAGAAAATAGGCAGGTCTGATACTGGTTTCACTATTTTTCTACTTCACGTTCCATGAGATTCTTTTATCCAAGCAATTGTTTTAAAATTCTACTGTAGGCATTTATGGTTCACTTTTTTTTTTTCCTTTGCAGCACCCGTGAATTTTATTTTTCTTTAAATCAGCAGTAAATATAGCTGAGTAAAATTACCTTGGTTTTCTTCCTTCTTTCTTGACTTAATTGTTTTTATTAATAATCCTATTTGAATATGCAGAAAAAGTGGGTATGTCCTGTAATATATCCTAGCTTTTCTTGTTTACAGGGTACTCAGAAAATATGTCTCCCTTACAGTCCCACAAAAACATTATCAGTGAAATCTATATTAAGGTATGTATTTACAAATAAGTGATCAGTTTAGATATTTGCCTGTATACCTTTTCCTGTAATTCAGAGCTTGCGTTCTGTGGTTTTTATGATAAATCTATAAAACATGTAAAAATGGTTTTGCAAGTCTTAATCATTGAAGGCAGGAATAAGTGGTTTTAAAGCCTGTTCTTGACCAGACAAAGGGAAAAAGTGTGAATTTGTTGCTGAACTTGTCATTTTTCATTTGACTTGCCTTGAATTATTTAAGAAGGGAGAGGACTAGAAAAATGCTCACCGTGATTCTGTGTAGAGCCGAAGTGAAGGGTGATGGAACAGAGCTCTGTGCTTTAGAAGGAAATAAATTTAAACCTCATCTCCTCACAGAATCTTACTAATTTCTGTCTTTGAAATAAAAAATAAGTTTAGAAAGTCTTGGAAGTTAGTATTTTGGGAAAGAAATGGCAGTTACACAGAACATTCCAATGAACAGAGGCTCTCCGAAAGATTCATTTTGTAAAAGCTGTCACTGCAATCAGTTGGTGGCTCAGCCTTGAAATGTGCACTTGCCCTTCTATAAAGCACTATTTTGTTTGCCTTTCAGTGCTATGAGTCTTGATAAATTTGAGAAGAGTCCAAGAGAAATTTTTCATCCTGAGATACAAAAGGTAGGAAGTGACTTTTTTTTGTTTGGTTCTTTTTCTTTGTTATTTTCTGGAAATCTAATTAATTAAGTATAGGTACTACTGGTTTGTTTCTTCCAGTAGCAGCTGCTGATGATGATGATAATAGTAATAATGTTGTAATACTACTTAAACTGTCTTTATCCATTGAACTGGCCATTTCAAATCAAAACTTCTAAACACAAATCAAACCATCATCCTTGTAGAATCTTTAATAAGAGTGGGCTAAAGATACTGTTTTTGTTTACAGGATTTATTGGTTCTTGAAGAGCAAGAGGTAGGTATAAGCCTAACTACTTCTAGCTCACAGACCCATCCAGTGAATACAGCTTTGTATTTTGATGGGCTTATGATGACTTTGAAATCAATTGCTCATTACAGTAAAAAAAAAATTAATGTTTTTTTGAACATGACAGCAAAAATAACTTTAAGCATGAACTTAATAATAATAGATCACCAATTTAAGTTAATAATTTTATGCTATACTATCGAAGTTTAAAGGTAAATTATTATGTATTAAGAGATGTTACAAAGTGTATGTTCTAATTTGTAGGATGTATACAAAGATACATACATACGTGAAAACATACATGAAAGTCCTTAGAGGAAATAAATTTTTATGTCTTCTGTTTGACTGTTTATCATATAATATTTGGTTTTATTTCCCAGGGATCAGTGAATTTTAAATTTGGAGTCCTTTATGCTAAGGATGGTCAGCTTACAGATGATGAAATGTTCAGTAATGGTGAGTTTTTCACCTTCTCCTTAATTGTTTTGTTCATCTGAATAAAAAAAAAAAAAAGGCAAGATAGTGCCTACAGCGGGAAGCAGGGTGGGAGGCAATGGTTATATGAACAGTCTTTCAGTTTGGTTTCATGTGTTGGGTGAAAAATTGTTGCATAGGGCCTTCTATGTCTGTAAGAAGTTGTAGTAGGAGGCCTATTGTTACAGCTTGAAAGAGAGTGAAATCTCTCTTCTAGAAATAGACTGTGTGACGTGAACATTTAGAAAAAAGAGATATTTGAAGCAAGCAACTCATTACCTCACGGCTTGTAGTTCTTTCACTCTTTTACAGCATGATCGCATTCTCCTATGCGCTTGAACAGCATTGGTGCTAGCAAAAGAGGTCACTGTTTAATGTTACGTGATGATGCCTATTCTGCATGGTCGGGGTGCTGTTTCTGGAAAGGCAGTAGGCTTGGAGGACATGAAAGGAAGCTAACTCAGCTGAAACTTGTGTCCTGGAAGCAGGACCCATTTCCTCATTTTGGTCATTTTTGAGATATGTTCTATTACTGTGGGTGCGCTTTTTTGGTAACATTTCTCCTTCCCACATGTAGAAACTGGAAGTGAAAGCTTTCAACGATTTTTGCATCTCTTGGGTGACACAATTACTTTGAAAGGCTGGTCAGGCTACAGAGGAGGACTGGACACTAAAAGTAAGAACTCATCTGAAGCAGTGAAAGGAGGGTGGAGCTGCAGTCTAAATGTTTCTTCTTATTGTGCGTAGTGCATATTGTATATATCGTGGTTATGAAAAAATCCCAAAACGGGCTTCCTTGTATGTGTCTTAAATGCTCTGCTTCACCTGAAGTAGAACTCGTTCACCAGCAACAAGTCAGGTTAGCTTAAGTCACTGGTATGGAATGCAGTTATGACAGGTATTATCAAGGTGAACAGTTTCATTTTAAGTTGGAATGAGATGCACAATAACCTGACATGTTACTTGCATCATGGTAGAAGGACATTGTGGCTTGAAGACCTGTGTAATTTCAGGAGGGGAGGTGAAATGTGTAATAGGTTTTAAGTGTGAATATGCAGATAAGTTGCAAACTTGGTTTGGAGTCACATGAAACGTGGTGTGGGCATTTTCTAAAGTGGATCAGACAGAAAAGGCTAACTGTGGAAGATTGGGTAGAAAGACTTGAAATATCTTTTGATTTTCAGAGAACTTGGAGGAGATACTCCTCCTGAAAATGTTGCCTTCCCTTGCAGATGATACAACAGGAATCTCTTCCATCTATACAGTTTTTCAAGGGCATGAAATTATGTTCCATGTTTCAACCATGCTACCATATTCTAGAGAGAACAAGCAGCAGGTACACGGTTCTCTCTTTATTTCCCTATTTATTTGTTAAATCACAAACTCCAAAACTTGGTAAGAAATAAAGGACTTCTTGTCCATTTAATGTTTGAGAGATGTAAGCCTTGAGACTTCTGCACTTTTTTTCCTCAATATCCTACCTGATCCTGAAAATTTCATTCTGTTTATTAGAAATAATGCATGCTATCATCTCCATTAAGGTACAAAAGATACTTGTGAAGAAGATCTAAATTGCTTCACTGAGAAGTGATTAAGTGTGGTGTTCAGATGACTTGAAGAGCTTCACTGCTGTAATTATTACCTCAAAGACTTTAGGAAAACTGGAACTTAGCCTTGTGTGTGAATTGTAGGAATATTCACATGTGTAATGCATAACTCCTGCCTGAGTAGCAATTAGTGTCGCTTGAAAGAAATTCCCCTTGTGAGCATGTTAAGGTTGGTAACCTAAGAAGTGCTGTCACACCGCTGTGGATTAACTAGGTGGGTTCTTGTTCAAATGTGCTGTCATTCATTGGTCAGCCCTTTCTTTGTACTTATGATGAAAAAAATACTTTATGGGCACATGTGTTTACTATACATCATACATCCATAATGATTTACCTAAATTACTTACAAATTACTTGATTTATTATTTATTATGCATTCTTACATTTATTCTTATTATGCATTCTGACATATGGCAGTTTTCTCATGCTTTTTGCTTGGACTGATGACAAGATCACAGAAGAAAATGGATCAGAATATTTTTTTCAAAAGAATACTTCAGCACCAGAGTTTTTTGTCCTTTTATTTCAAGCGAAAGATTTGCTTTTTTTGGAATGCTAGCGTTTCCATGCCCAATTCATTAATATTAATTACGGAAACTACAAGTGCTTATCTAAACATATGCAATATCTATTCTTCTAGAAGCTGCCTTGTTGTGTGCACCATGTCATTGCTAGGTTTACTTGCTAATAGTTAAGTAATGGTTTTATACTGTTCTCAGTCGTATTGACTGTAATTTTTCTGTTTGCAGTTCAGGTATATTGTTCTATTGTTCTGTCGCAGAATTGCTAAGATACTTACGTATGTCTCGTAAGTCACTGTCTATCTCTTTTTTTCTGCCTCTTCTTTCTTTTCTTCCTTTTTTGTTTTCCTTTTTTTTTCCAGGTAGAAAGGAAGCGACATATTGGAAATGACATTGTCACTATCATATTTCAGGAAGGTGAAGAGTCTTCTCCAGCATTCAAGCCATCCATGATTCGCTCTCATTTTACACGTATCTTTTTCCTGACATTTTCTAATAATTATTCTTTTTTTTAAGATCAGTATTACTTTTAATTCTGCCCTGAATTCCCCCCTCTATGCTGTTTATGGAAGTGAAAATTATTTTACAAAGACAGTTGCATTCTTGCCTTCTTGACCTTCAGCTTCTTAACTAGGAGTTTCCAAGTCTGCAGCATCCAACAGTGTTTGTTAAATCGCTTAGAGGATAAGGTGAAAGCAAGAATGTGAGTTTTAAATACTTTTATTGAAAGCATTTATTTGTATCCTTTCACAAATCTAATTTTATACCTTTTCAGAAAATACAAATTCATAAATTAATTTCTCTTGGCTTTGTAAATTATTTTGGCATTAAATCTTGGCATTTTACTCAATATTGCCTCTCAATGTTTAGATGCTGTTTATTTTAAATTTGTATTTTTGATCAGTATTTGTCAAAATTTTCAGTCTATTTACCATATATTCTCCAGTTTTTTAACAGCTTATGTTTTCCAGATTTCTGGTTGAAAACATTTTGAAGACTATATGATTGCAGAAACCAGTGGCCAATATCTTGCAATTAACATGGGGTCACAATAGTAGTAATCTGTAGACCCTAATCTGGCATGTGTTAGACTAGATGGAATGGAATGAGGAAAAATTAATTAAAAGAAGAAAACTAATTTCTGTCTATACTCTGTTGCTGAGTTTTAAAGCTTTAGACTTCCACACCTAGTTCTCAGGCAGATTAAATGTTCCTAGAACCGACTTGCTAGGGGTGAAAGAAAATGAACAAAGTTTGAAAAAATAATAAAAATCTTTACATATCAAAGGAACCTAAATACTAAGAAGAATTGTTTACCACATCAATGTAACTCTACAATAGAGCATCAGCCTTAGTATAGCTTGCACTTTAAATCGTTCTCTCGTTTTTCCTATAATTCTGTTGGCTAAATCGTTTCATTGGAATATTGTCTTCAGTGGAAGCTTTGGTATAAGCAAAGGTCAGTATCAGTACTGCTTTATCACCTAAAAGTATTTTTAATCACAAATATATCAAATGCAAGTAAGACAAACTTCTATAGTATGTCTTATGCTGTGTCTGTGTTAGTAGCTTGGTTTTTAAAACTGTTGATCAAGCAATAACATTTTGATATAGGACCCCTTTTATAAACAGTGAAATCTATATTGTCTAGAGTTGTTTATATATTTACATTGACTTGATTAATATATTGTACCTTTATTAAATCTGCAATGTACTGTGCAAAAAGAAAAGTTTATTAAAATACATGTGAGCTTTATTAGAACTGGTTTAGCTTCCTTAACTGTATGGCAGATATTTTTGCTTTAGTGAGATATAATAAGCAGAATGATAGTTACAGGTAGGTGCTGATTGTAATAAATAATTTCACAATGAATAACTGATGGTTTAGAGAAAATGGGAAAACATTTTGGCAATGGGAGAATTTTCTGGCATACAGACAGATCCGCCTGTCTGTATGCCAGGAAGCCAAATGTGCTTTAGAAACTGAAGAGCAATGTGGACCTGCATGTAGATGTCACTAAACTGGCTATAAGTAGCAGGTTTCTTAAAATCAGAAACATTAAATTCTGCAACAGGCATAAGCTAAGGAAACCCAAAACTGGTTTTTTGATGAAATATAAAAAATGATGAAAGATACGCTTGGAACTTTCATACCTGGTGAGATCAATGACATAGTAAACTATGTGGATGGTGACAGTTATTTAATGCATGTGATGCTGTGAGAGCCATGGACTACAAGTCCTTACAAGTCGCAGTTTGGCTGCAGCTGAGCAAACTAGTTCATTTTGGGTGATTTTAATAGAGTACTCGTATAGTTGAACGTCATGTACTTAAAACCTGCCAGAATTTTACATACCGCTGTGTTTCTTCAGCATTTCATTAAATCTAACTCCAGACAAGAATGATACTTCAGTTTGTGTGTGGGAGTTTTTTTCCCCTGCCTCTTATTTACAGCTGAGGTTTCTTTGGGGTCATGTCTGTAATGCAGTTAAGCAAAGGAATAGTTTTATTTTGCTACATGATCTTGTCAGCTTCCTCTTGCAAATTTGTTTAAATTGATATTCAAAACTTGTTCATGATTCCAATGTGAAAATGCAGTCACTTCTTTCTTTTTCTTCTTGCTTTGAGACAGAAACCTGGGCATACATTCCTCATTACCCTTTAAGAAGTCATTGTTGTCCTGATTGTAAACTGATAGTCTGTAGATGGGTTAGCCATGGTAAAATGCTTTTTATATTACTGTTTATGTGGGGAAGGAAATGAGTTGCAGTACATAAGATAAATTTCTCTCTTGCATTAAGTATCTGGCAGCTTTTAGTAGATCAGTCCATCTTAATTGCTTCATTCTGCCAGTCTTGACACATCTTGTCGTAGTACATGTCGCATAGTATTTTTTTCCTGTATGACAACCTTAAAACATTACATTTCAGCTTGCCCCCATTATGTTTCCTTCTCTCATTTGATTATAGGCCTGAATAGAACTCGTTCTTTCTCTTACTTTTGTGTGTGTGTGAAGACAGTCTTCCAAGTGGTCAAAATTTCACTAAAAAACGGATAGGGGATGCTCTAGGCTTTTGAGGCAAATTTTCCTTGTTTCAAATGCATTACCACTCTGAGGTCTGATGCTGAATTTCTGCTTAGAATGCCTTTATATTTTATGTCACTCAAGAAGTCTATTTTTTTAGTCAGTTCTGTTTTGGCTTTCCCTGTTACAATTCATTCTGATGTAGTTAAGGAACATTTCACACCTTTTGTAGTTATAAATGATTGCTTTTTTACCTGGACGTAATTAAATAGACATAGGGCATCTATGAAACTGTGTCTCA
This sequence comes from Ammospiza caudacuta, assembly GCF_027887145.1. Classification (NCBI taxonomy): domain Eukaryota; kingdom Metazoa; phylum Chordata; class Aves; order Passeriformes; family Passerellidae; genus Ammospiza; species Ammospiza caudacuta. The sequence goes on from NC_080613.1 coordinate 65,550, forward strand.
AATATGTGTAACAAATTTACAAATAACAAAAGATTATCAATATTCATGCAAATGTAGTACTGCCTTTCATACTGTATGCAGTTCCTAAGATTTCAGGAAAAAAGACTGTATGAAGGCATTGTGATCCATTAGACTCAATATCAGTCAGTCACTGCTGGCTTTTGGAGAAAGTAAATTCTGTCTGGTTTCTAAAATAGCAGATACAGGTTGACTCTATAATTTTGTGACTGAACTTGCTGTGACCCGTGTCATCTGCGCATGCCACTTGGAAGACTTGTTGGCAAACTATCACTTGAAATAGCCAAGAATTATTACTTATCTTAAAGAAGCTATGCCCTGGTCAACAAATAGGCATGGGTTTGTACCTGCCATTCAATATTGCTATGCTGGATTCCTTATGGATCAAAACAACTTGGCAGGTCCAGCTGTCATGGAAGTTATTCTGACTCTGTCTTCGTCAGTGTAAATGAATTTGCTGTTCCCAAGCTACAGATTCCTATGTTGTAAGCCATTGTTACTTTGGAAGCATAAAATATTTAATGTGTGTGGTGAATGGGTAGGGAAAGTAGAAATCTGTAAGGAGAACGTATTTTGTACGTGAAGACCTGTTCTTTTACAGTGTTTTTGAATAGGACTGTATTTTGCTAGTGCCACTAAAACTATTGCTGTGTGAGTAGAACTGCGAGGTTCTGTTCTAATTCTATGTCCCTTCTATGTTCTAAGAAACAGAACTTTGCTCTGCTGAGTAATTCCAAGTGAACCTTTTTTGGTTATGCCCTTTGAAATTCTTATGTAAGACACCCAGATAAGAGTTTCCTTTTTTTTTTTTTTCCCTTTGGTTATGAATAGTGTCTATAAAAAAGGTAGAGTTTGATGTGACTTTCCATATAGATAAAGATTTGTACTTTTAATAGGCTGAAAATATTTTCAGAAGAAAGCGTTCCTCTCTTTGGGCCTCCTCTTCCATCCCCACCTGTGTTTACAAATCACCAGGAATTCAGGGATTTTGTGTTGGTGAAATGTAAGTCAGTTTTTCTTTTGCTAGAAACACTCTTTAAATAATTGTGCAAACAAATTAAAATTCATGGTGCTTAAAATGTATATGCATTTTCTTGTGTATTCTGTGGATCTGTATCCAAATATTTTTTTTCATATCTGTAGCATAGTTGGGATGTCAGTTCCATCAAACTGTTACAGTTAGATAAAAAAAAAATTCTCAGGCTACTAGACAGAGGCTAACTTTCACATTTGCAGAACATGCAGCCATATTTAGCTTTGCATTTTTGTAAAGGGCTTGGGAGATTTGAAAGGATTTATAATACTGTTCATTATTTAGTAATAGAAGGTGTTAATTTAGTAGCTCCGAAAACCTGAAAATAGCATCTCCTCTGAATGTATTCTTAAAGGTGCTGAAGGATGCCTGTGCAGCACTTTTTAATTCTGTAATCATTCAGTTCCAAATTTCATTGACCTGTATTGGCCCTTCTAAATCAGCAAGAAAGGAATTTTTCAAAATTGACCATGTTGATTACAATTAAACCTGACAGGAGCTTGATGGCTCATTTTGTGTATTTAAATTATTTAGTACTTAAGTTGATCGGTAGCTTGTCTTCATTTTTTTTTATTAGTTAGGTATTTATTCTGATGCCTTGTGGAATTCTTCTATTACCAGTTTTTCTCCTTTAACTGAAGGGAGAGTTATTCTTTAAAAAGGCAAAAAGAAGGCAATTTTAAATTCATAGGGACACAGTAGGTGTTTTGATACAGAGGCAAAGTAGAGTTGGTGGATATTGTTGAAGTTCATTTACATAATGTCTCTTTTTTCCATAATCATTTAGTAATAAATGGTGAAAAAGCCACCTTGGAAACGCCAACATTTTCTCAGAAACGTCAGCGCACTCTAGACATGCTGATCCGCTCTTTATACCAAGACATGATGCCTGACCTACACAAGGGAAATGTAAGTCAGTAGTTTCTGCATCCCTCACATGTGCTACTAGTCCTGTTCTAACTAGTAGCTTGAATGTTCTGTCACTTTAAAAGACTGTAGTCCTAATGAGCACTGAATTGCATATGACTAAGCTAAATACTGATTGTTGTATAACTTACTTTACAGTTATATGAAAGCTGACAGACAGTCCTTTCTTGACATGACTCTTCACCAGGTGTTAGGGGAAGCATAAAAATGTCCTACTTGGTGTAAGCTTACCTGCAGCGAGGGAATAGGGAATTTAGATACTATAAATACAAGGCATTAGTCTCATCACCATAAAAATCTGCATTTGTTCTGTTATGTGTAAATTTAGATGATTCTTAACCCTGGGTATCTATGAGGTAACTTTATTTTGGATAATGAAGACTTAAGGTGATTCTTAACTAACTAAAAATAAGTTCTGTACTTCTAAAACTAATAAGGTGCTATTTTTTGACCAGTGTTTATTTCTTTTATCTATATAGATCTGCTTAAACTTTTCTTTTTCATATATTCATGTCACATATTCATGTGGTGTGATTGTACAGAACATGACAGTGATAAACTATGACAAGCTGTAAGGTAAAACACTGAAGGATTGGAAGAGTTGCAGTTTCTCTTCCCCGAGAAGCTGTGCAGTTAGAAAGAAACATTTTCTATTTTAGAATATGCTTAATAGAAGATCCTTCAGTGATGTGTTACCAGAGTCCCCAAAATCAACACGGAAAAAAGAGGAAGCTCGACAAGCAGAGTTTGTTCGGCTTGGTCAGGTAGGATCACTGTAGAAGGTATGCAGCTATGTTTACAAAGACTGTGTCACTCCTTTTGTTAAACTTTGATTACCTTGCAGTTATGTCGGGATTTAATGCAGTTTTCTGTGACCAGAAATAATTTTATAGTATTGCATTATTATAAGTTACATTAAAATAAAACATGAATAGAAGTATTTATCTGTAACGCCTGAGGTATACATGTAGAAATATTTATATCGTACATGAGTTAAATGAAGGTTGTAAAAATCGTACCTCAGGGGGATGCCTGGCAGTATATGTAGACACACATTTATATAGTTAGCCTTAGTGTTAGGAAGTTTTGCAAATCAAAGGTGAGTTTGTATAATTGACAAGAGGATCCTCTGTCTGGCTACTTATAATAAAGTAAACTGTGTAGATGGTTAGATTCTGTAGTTTGAGGTGGAGGTTTTTCTCTCATACTACGTTTGACTCTTCTTTTCTGGGTTGCCATTTAGAAAGCAAGTAAACAAAAACAAACAAAAAAGCCCTAACCAAGAAACAGCCAAGGTATGTTTTGGCTAAGATACTTAATAACCATTTGACATTGTTGAAGATGCAGAATTCTGCTTCTTTTTTTATTACTTAAAATCGCATAGGAATTCCAAACTGGAATTACTTTCTAGTCCTAAATTGTCCTTTTAATATAGTCTTTACTTTGGGTATTGCTGACAAAAACTCAGTTTAAATAAAACATCTGTTTGTATTAGGCATTGAAATTGAAAACCACTGTGAAAGGGGATACCACAGCTAACTTGGCAACCACAAGCTTTTGTAAAAAGGAGGTGAGTGAAACTGTCAGAGAAGTTATGGAACATTAAACGTTATGTAGTATGGTATATATTTATTTACTTCTGTAATTAGATGCTGCAGCAGAAAAGAGGAAAGGTACAGCGTCAAACTGATTCTGCAGTCACTATTAGATTAATAAAGAATGAGCCTGGGGGCAGAAGCACTTCCCAAAAGTTAAAGCAAGTGTGGACATTTTTACACCTGAGAAAATTCCATGAAGGCGATATCTTCCATATGCAATCATCTTTTATTTTAATTTCAGCACTTTTGAAACAAGATTCAGTTGTGTTTTCATTTTCTTTTATTTCGTTTGGATTTGGTTTGAAGTCATTAGGGAGTGAAATATGCCAGCTGCCCTCTTCTGCATGTGTTTTATATACAGAAGCTTCAGAAGTGTTTCTAGAATTTCAGAGATTCAACTAATATATAAATTGGGAGAGGAGGGGCAGGCTCTGGGAGGTAAGTACAGAGAACACGGGATGGAAGAACAATTTGGCAGAAAGGCGGAAACTGTACCATGTGCTAGTCGCTAAACATCACAAACTGAACCATAAATTATAAGCAAACTGCGTATGTGTAGTGGTACATACATTTTAAATATATAGGTTTGGGATTTTTAAATGAAAAAAATTATTGCGTGATGGTTGTGCTGAGTTGCAGCTGCATGTGTTTTAATTCTAGCGTTTCAGGGATATGTCTTACTAGTCTCCAAACCAGAATTGATGCAGGAAGTCCTCTGCCAGAAATTATTTCAGTTTTGATATTTCTAATTCCAGCAATATACTGTTTGGAAATGTATCCTGCCAAAAGCATTTACATGTTATTGCCATTGTCCATCACATTCTGTGTCTGCATGATCTGTATTTTTTAGTGTACTTAATATGTATCCCTTATGTTACTTCATAGCCTTGGGAATCTCAGTCTTTCTGCAGTAATTTTCCTCATGAGGTTGTCTGTGCAGATTCTTGGGGCCAGTCCTTGCTGGTTTCTACAGATGCTGGCATCTTGTTAATAGATGGTTAGTAAATGATCTAGTGTTTTTGTGTCAATTTTTATGTATCTGACCATTTTCTTGAAAATATGTGTTCATAAACTCGGTTCAGGTGTTAGTAAGTCTTTATGTAGGGGGATCGTTACTATTCCAAGTAAATCTATTACATTTATGTAACCCAGTTGCAAAAATTCATTCTGCAGTAGAATCAAGCCATATTGGCGAGCTAGTGTTAATGCAGATTTCTGAATGCGTTCTTATTTCAGATGTTGTTTTCTTGACCATCTGAAAAGCTGTAGGAGGTTGCATCCAGGTTCAAGAGGTGTCTAAATGGCTTGTCTGGTTTTCTTAGCCCTTGATAATAGTGAGCATGAAGCCAAGGGCTTATGTGACAATGATACTTCTTCCCTTAGCATTGATATTGCTACTCTGATCCCTTGTAATCCTCTGTGTGCTACATAAGGCCAGCGGGACTGAGGGAATGAAGTTAGTCCTTGATCATAATTCTCAAACTTGCCAAAGGAATGTCACTTTTAGATTTCAGTCGCTTTATCTGATTCATGACAATAATAAAACTCTCCTGTGAGGAAGTATTGGCTATGATGCTGTGGCACATGTACGCGCTTTGTGCCGTTCTTTTTGGGTTTTTTTCTCTTCATTTTTGTAAGGAAAAAAACCCAAGACTTCGATTAGAAGAAAGAAATGGTTCAAAACCAGCATCTAGTAAGTTTTAGTAGGGTTTTCAATACATATGTTTTTCTCTTTTAGATGGTCAACCGTCAGTGCAAGTATTTGATAAAACTCTCCAAATAAAGCAGATGAATGTGTTGGAAACTCTGGATCTTTTGATTGCCCGAACAGACAAAGGTAGGAGAGGTCCCTGTTCTTACATTCTTGCCTGACTCCGGGTATTGCCAGATATGTATGTCTCATTCAGAAGGCTTAAGTGTGCACTTTTTTAGTGAGGTGGTTTTTATCCAATAAAAGAGTAGTCTGTGATTGAGTTTCATAAAGGGAACATAGACAAAGCAAGATCAGGATCTTTATGTGTAACTCAGGAAAGCATTACAGATATGGTTGGTTTATTATTTTTTACCCTGTTATGTCTGTTTCCTCAGTATTTGCTGAAGCTCTGCTTGCCCAAGCTTTGGGTAAAACATGGTTCCTTCTGTCTCACTGGGAGTTGCCCAATTTGGTTGCATCTGGTGAAATTCACCCTGAGATCTTACAGAACTAGCTCAAACTACGTGAGAGCCATTTGCAGTTCTCTCCACACACCTGGAGAATGGGTGACATTTCTGAGGATCTGGCAAGTGTAGTTATATCAAAAATCAGTTTGTGAAATTTCTGGAGAAAACCCTTCTGTATCCTGAAGGGTTCAAACTCTGTTGAGGATCCAGTTATCAGTTGCTCACCTACATGGTTCCAGCTGTTAAAGTTAACCCTTTTACTCTTGTCCTGTAGTTTATATCTGTTGTATTTTAGTTATTTTGCAAGATTTTATGAATTTGCAAAATATTGTGCATTTCACTCTTTGGAACATCTCGGATCGTTCTTTGGTGCAGCACCACCCCATGGGACACTTGGCTGCTGTCCTGAAGGGGTTGATTACTACAATTGTAAATCCTAGAGAGTTTGTAAGTCTTCTGTCCCCAGAGAGGTATCATGCTTTGTTTACTTTTGTTCTGTTTGTTAGGCGCTGCTTCTCATTGGAAGTATTAATTTCAAACTACCATGTTCTTTTTTAAACTGTTTTCCTGGTTCTCTCCATACGGCAGGGAAAGACTCTCGTATCCTTGTCTTCAGACTCAGTGCTGTCCAAAAAGATATAGAGACTAAAAAAATCATAAGAAGCAAATATGACTGCAGGGAAAACAAGCTGGAGAGAACAAAAGGTGATGTTGTTATCCTTACCCTGTATTAGAAACATCCACTGTGCTTCGATGCTGGCAGCTGCCCAGGGCTTGTTAGCTCTTTGTAGGCAGGTGTAGGTGTTCACTTGTAGGTTTTTTCTCTGGACAAGTCAATTCAAACTTTGCTAAGCTTATATTTGAAAATAACTCTAGTACAGTCCAGCATGGCATTTTTGAATGTTGTAAAAAAGCCATGTTACATGGAAATTGCTAATGATGAAAAGCTTTAAGGGAAAATAAGATTTCAGGGTTGGGAGATATGAGAAGAATTTTGTGAGGATGTTATACTGAAATAAAGCACACTTGAAGCTGGACTGGCACGCTGGCAGATACCCTATTAAACAGTAGTGCTTAGATTAGTCTGGGTGTTGCCCATTATTTTTGTGGAAATCAATGGTTCCTGGTCTTCAGAAGTATGCTGCTTTGAAAAGCTGGAAGGTGCAGCATACTGACAATCCCCGTGCTTCGGATTAAAAGTGGATTTCAGAAGGGCGATAGGCTTTTGTCTTTTCCTAGAAGTCAATGTAATCCTATTGAGGAGTTTTTAATTCTGTGTTGCCAAGTCATCCATCAGAGCCCTGTTGTACTAGTCATCATACAAATACAAACCAAAAAATCAGACCCTGTCACAACCACTTAGAGTCTAGACCATTATTTCCTCAGGCTGCCATTTGTATGCCATTAATACTCACCACGGAAGCGAACTGAGGATTGTTGCAGCTATTCGGAACAAACTACTTCTCGTCACAAAGAAATATAATTCGGACAACACTTCAATCAGCACCTCTCTGCTATCGTCTCCTGAATCTCCAGTAGAGCAGTTCCAGTACATCCGGGTATGTGTAATCTAGTTACTAGTTATCTTAACACACTGAGCAGCACTCAGCTAGTATAGGGGGTTCAGGGAAGGCAGAGTGTGCATTATCATCTTCCTGAACCCACAGACTAATAAAAGTAAGAAGCCATATGGTGGAAATCAGTCATATATATGCTAAATAAAACTTGCAGATTTTTTCAAGAATTATTTCTGCTTGTTCTATGTTATGCTTCTGTGCTTAGAAAACATCCCTTTAAAATCATGGAGTACCTGCAGCACCCACACTAGGAATTTGAAAAAGAGTGTAATTCTATTGTTTACATTATAGGAAATATGCCTTTCTGACCCTCCAGTGGTTATGACGCTGGTGGATGGACCTACTGGAGACAGTGACAATATGATCTGTGTAGCATATCGGCATCAGTTTGATTTAATCAATGAGAGTACGGGGGAATCCTATAGATTGCATCATGTTGAAACAAACAGGGTAAGTTTTCATCAGTTGAAACCGTTTTTGCAGACCCTGACTGAGCATAATTTGTTGCAGACTCAGTGCATGCTGTGCTGATCTCCTAGGAGGGTAAGGAGCTCATGTGTGCTACTTTTTGCTTTAGGACACTCTGAGGTATTTATTCCTTTTGGGATACATCATGATAATTCCCAAGAGAGGTAGTTATAAGATATGACATTGGGAAAAAGCCTGTATTGTTGGAATGTTGTTGTCAAAAGTTAATTTCTCCTTCTTAGCCAGTAGTTAGCTTTTTGCTTTATTTTTGTGGTATCAGTATTTTATTGTTTAAAAAATTGCTTCAAAATAACTTCAGTGGTTGACCACCAGTATCTTGTTCAGATTTGCCTATTTGCATGTAGCTAAAATGTTTACATATTGTTTATCATTCTATTTAAGAAACTGCTGCCCAGTCCACTAATAACTGAATATCTATCTGTCTGGGACATAGGGAGAGGATTCAGGTAATGTCTTTGTTTTCAGAAAAAAGTTCCCGTATAGTTTCTAAATAGAGATGTGGACATGTAGCTTTAGACCCAATTAAAAAAAAAAAATATTTTGCACAGGTAATCTGTTGTTGTTAATGAGATAAGGGGCTACTTTTTTCATTTGATGCTTCTTGATAAGTTGTTTTCTTTTTAAATCGTCTCTATTTTTATTGGGATCTGGTGATGAAGAGGTGCCCCTGGCATGGCTGATCAAGTATAAAAAACTTCTCCACAGCACTGGGAATCAATCTTAATCTGGATGAGAAGGAACAAGAAGTAAAGAATGGGGGTGGAGAAGTACATCACCATCCACCGCTCCCATTTCTTTTCTGCACCGGAATCCTTATTTCCTTTAGGAAGACAAAGCAGACAATTAATATGAGCTGAGCTAGTGATTTTTATGATGTTGAAATGGGTTGCCTGCTTATTTCTCTGGACAACAGAGCAGCAGTGGCTTCCAGTCACTACAAAAGACGGGTCAAAATGCATTTGGAATGCACGCGTAAACTTTCAGGTTTTCTTAACAGTTCTTGACCTGCACAGTAATCCTAAATGAAGGATAGTCAAAGAACTGCTGTTCATGGAATCCGGTCTCTCAGCCATCTCCCTGTCCAAGCAGTATATATGGTTTGGGAAGCATTTGTCGTAATGTAACCTGATGTGTTTCACTAATAAGATCTCATTTCCTGAACAGATATCCCACTTTTTGTGGCTGTTTTCGTTTGTTTTTAATCTAAATGTAAAAGACAAAACCAAAGTTTAATTAAGAGAATTTATGTAGCCTAATCTATGTAAAAATACTATGGTTTAAGCAACGTTGCTTTTCAGTTTGTAAATTCAGACTGTTCAGTAATCCTTAGGTACATCCCTGTTGACCTCTGTAAAATGTTAGTGGTTTTGAATTGTATCTGATCTTTTTGCTAGTCATGATGTGCATTTTTGATCACTTTTTGAAAAGAATTGTTATCTTTAACGTACCACATTGATTCACAGCTTTTTGAAATCATCCTATTTCCTAAAATTTATATTGCTAAACAAGTTATGTTTTTATTGCTTTACAGTGTGGTATGGTTATGAATGTTCGGTACTATGCAGAATCAAATACAAAGGAAACTAATTTTCATCTTGAGAACATCCAGAAAATTACATCACAAAGGAAGCTATTTTTATAAATTTATTTGTTTATTTCTCTTTTTCCCCTTTTACCTGTAGTTGTGCACTTCCCCAACTGATTGTATTGCTTGTTAGTCACAACCCAGTTGTAATATCCACAGTATCCTCTGCCTGTTTGTTAATCTTTTCCGTTATCCTTGCAGGTTAACTTTGTTGCAGCTATTGATGTATATGAAGATGGTGAAGCTGGTCTACTGTTGTGCTATAACTGTAAGTGTTTAGGGAAGGCCAAAAATAGTAATCGCTCAATCTACATATGTAGATTTTCTTTCATTGGAGTCTAGGTCTGTATCTGAAAATAAATTTTAGTGTTTCATAGAAAATTTGTCAAAATACATTCTTTGGAACTTAAACACATATTGGAGAAATTACAAATGCAAGTATTTTAGTCATACTAGCTGTTTTATACATGTGCAAGTTATATGATTAATGAAATCTTGGTGTCTGTAATAACCCATGTGCATAACAGTCTTCAAAGAATGTAAATTACGTGAACATATGGCTACTTGAAGGGCAGAGAGATACAATTCTGCGGATGCTGCTTTCTGAAGCTTTCTTGCCTGTTTCTATGTCTTTAGACAAATTAGGGACCTGGTAACTGTTGAAACAGTAATACTTTGTGAAGTACGACAACTTATTAAAACATAGGTCTTTTAATTTGGTCTTTCCAGTGTGTTCACAGAGAAAGCAACTTTTGCTTAGCTGTTTGGCTAGAGAGGGATTTTTACATGAATGTTTGATTGTGTGAATAATGTCCACCCTTCTGCAAAATCTCCCTATAAAATGGGTGGTGGTTGCTTAGAGTGTAAAGTGATGGATGCTCCTTTTTTCTGTTTTGCTGCAGATGTTTGTCAGTACAGAAAGGTATATCCTTTCAGTGGACATTCTCCACTTGTCCAGCCATCAGCTTATGACTTCCACTTCAGCTGGAATCAAGTTCCTTATGCTGTTGGTAAGAAAATTTCTCTTTTTAGTAGATGAATTTTTGCTTCTATTTTTGCCAGCACTTGGCTCTGGTGGAATTCCAGTATTCTGGGAATAAGCATGTTACATTCATGATGCCACTTGACTTAAGTTTCTGATAATTTTGAAAAGTAGAGCCTTGGTACCAAGTTCATCCTTTGTTGAACTTTTTCCCCTTTCTTTTTTGTGTTTCACATTTTCCATTCCCTCTATATTCTGCCAGGCATGAAGAGTGAAATTTTTTTCAGTATGTTAGACAACACTTTTCATAAGAAAGGAACTTGCCATAGGAGGTCAAGAACAGTTTTTGTAGGGCATCCAAGAAACTTTTGCTTTAACCATTTTTCCTTGCCAAATAACTTCTATTTCATTGCAGTCTGTGCTTTCCCTTATGTTCTTGCCTTCACTACTGATTCCATTGAGATCCGATTAGTGGTGAATGGGAACTTAGTCCACACAGCAGTTGTGCCTGAGCTTCAGCTTGTAGCATCAAGGGTAAGACAAAAAAATATTGTTTGACTATTTCTGTGATGTCTTAGGATCTAATTTACATAAAAAGTTGCTGCCGCTAAAAACGTTACAAACAAAACCGAAATACATGCTTACTTTATCTGCAATAATTGTTCATCTGTCTGCTCCTAGTTTATCAAGGACAAAGAGAATCAGAAGATGATTAAGAAAATCTCACTGTTCTAATGATGGGTTATTTGTCATTTCAGTCGGATATTTATTTTAAAGCTACTGCTGCAGTGAGTGGATCATGTGACAGCAGCTCTAAGGAAATAAGTTCAAAGAGTTCTCCTCAAACACCAACAGCTTACGAAAAGCCAGAATTACCTCTTCCTTCTCTAGAAGGTAATGTGATCTCTGATCATTCCAACAGTTATCAAATCTTGGTGCGGCTGGTCTTAAGTAAAGATGGTCAAAAAATGTGAGTTCCTACCTGAAAGTGTGGAGGAGAAGATATTTTCTATTTTCCACACATATAAAGCACTTGGCTGAGCTTTTGCACTGTAGTATCCTTTCTGAATACATGGTAGCACTGTTCTGAAGAAATAAATTCTGTAGGAAGGGAAGAATTAAATCTCAGTATCTTGGTCATAATGCAAAAAGGGGCATAAAATTGTGAGAAAGCTTGACATTTCACATACGCTATTCCTTTCGTTAAAGAAAAGCAGAATAACCACTCAATGGCTGAAACTCTTTTGCAAAAAAGTAAGAAGTCTTGAAAAGGTTTGCACAGACAATTTAGTGTAACACGATGTATGAGCCATCAGTCTATAGTGTAACAATAAAGGAGAAACAAGGGAGTATCAGCTAAATAATGTAAGATGTGTGTACACTTTTCTCCCTTAAATCTGCTGCTTTACTGTTAGCAGATAGGAAAAGAATGTAATCACAATTTTTTTATTTGATGATAAGTTTGGGACTTTTGTTTTTCTTCTAGGAGTTAAGAAAACATGGTGTTTTGTGTTACTTAAGAGGAGGAGTCATAATTTAAATTGCTTGGGATCCAGGCTCCAATGTGTTTGCAGTGCACACGGTAAATACTGCACAGAGTGCAGTGTAATAGTCGGAGTACCAGCCACAGGTCATATAAATTGACTTCCTGGTTCCGCTCCTGAGTCATCGTGTTGCCAAGAGTCAATCTTCTTCTCTCTAAGTCAAATTGCTTGTATTTCTTCCTTCTCCTAGCTTATTTGTATTGAAAGATCTCTAGAGCAAGAAGATTTTTGTCACTTCAGTGCTCAGCTCAACAAGTATAGCTTGTCTTTATAACTTTTCATTTGGAATTTTTAAGAACTGATTCTGTTGTGCAAGTGTAATGCTCTTTTTTCTTTCTGTGTTTCAGGTGAAGTTCCATGCAAAAACCTGTACAAAATACCTCTGAGCAATCTGGTTGGGCGAAGCATTGAACGACCTCTGAAGTCACCTTTGGCTCCCAAGGTCATCACTACTACACCATCGAGTGGCATTACCTCTCTTCCAGTTTTGCACTCACTACCGTTATCTCGTATGGAAATTAAAGAAATTGCAACCAGAACACGTAAAGAATTGCTGGGTAAACTCTCCTCATTCCTCAGTGTTACATATCAGTTGCCAAACATATACTTTCTAATCTTTGCACCATCACAGGTAGGTTTGTAACATGCAAGTAGTATTCATAAATTACTAAAATACAAAAAGGAAACAGTGAGGAAGCACTATTTGCAAATAGTATAGCCATTGTCTGATCGTGTATAAGATGACCATATTTTAAGTTAGGTAGAAATTGTTAGTAATGGAAACCAGCAACAGATACCTTAACCTTTTCATGAGTACTTTGTTTTATGTTGAAAGTATTAAGTCTTTTATTCCTTTATTGAGGTCTCTTGGATGAGCCTATACCCAAGACAGAAAGTGCACAGAAGCTGAAAAAGGTTTCTCGAAGACAGTCAGACCCTAAGCAGGGAGCTGTAAGATCAACTAGTAGTGACAGGTAAAAATACTTTAGAAAAGAGCCTAAGTTAGGCTATAAATATTTTCAGTTGATTGCTCATGCTTATCTCAGTTAGCATGAGGCTGACTGAAACCTTTGTATATCCATGTGCATTTCATGCTAATGTGTTTGTTGGAGTATCTGAATACCATAAGTACTGAAGCAGTTACACTTTTTGCTAAAGACATGTTAATGATAATAATAATGATAATAATGCAAGACAAGACTAAATGGCATTTTTTGGGACCTGCTGCAGCTGAACCTGTTATAAAAATTTGGACTACTGCAGCTGCACTGTGCAGACTCTTGTTTTCTTTGTATGCTCTTGTGTTGCTATTTTCAGAATACATTTTGTGAAAAAGTACTGCAGCATTTTTGTCTGTTTGGCACTCTCCCAAATTTGCTCTGAACCAGGACACCCCCAATGCCATTCTCTTGTTTTCATTGTTTCCATAACCTATGTTTGCCTAGAGTACTGGCAGAATACAGAATACTGGCAAGATACAGGAGACTGACGGTAACAAAACAAAAAATCTCTCGCAGTGTAAAATTATGTTTGATATATTTCCCTACTTGGAAATTATTTGGGTGAGGGGCTTCATTAATAGTGCCTTTTGATCATTTTTAGTAGAGTAAAACAGGAGAAAACTTAGTTGTAATGGTCTGTGTCCATCTTCAGGATAACTCAATTGGATCTAGAAGTAGCCATTGTTCCTTCCTGCCCTGACCTCTGTATTTTTTTAGTAACTTTTGTATTCCTCTTTGCAGGATAATCTCAAGCTCATTTGAAGGCTATTCTGAAAGACGTCATCTTTCCACTAGTTCAGATCCTGATACTTCAGCAAACAGGGAGGAGAACTCACCATCTAGCTATCCATTTCAGCTGATTTCTTTATATGATGAAGACATCATTGACTTAAAATGAAGACACTTTTAATACCTTTCTTCCTTACTTCACATTTTCTTACAGCTCTGTAAGCTCTATGGCAATGTCACAAACACTGCTTCTGGTAGTAAAATGTGGCTGGAAGTACTGGTGATAAATCCTTATGGAATCCATGTTCTGGTTAGCACAGCCTGATTTGGCAATGCTTTTATCTTTGACATAGGTATGTTCTCTCAGTTAATGAAGCATTACTTTTCATGGCATTCTAACAGTAGGTAATCAGTGGGAGATTTAGGCTGAAACTAAGTAAACAAAAAGAATTACTTGTTCTAAGCTTCTTATAATTTGACTTACCTAAATGACATGCAGCAAAGTTAATTGCTGCTATTACTATCATGAGTTGTTTTACAACAGTGTATGTCATGTTGGAAGAGGAATTTTATAACACAGATCACTACTTCTGGTTTTTCAGTCTTTGAAAAACATAACAACAACAACAAAAAAAGGCTTGCAGGCAAGGTCATTTCAAACACTGGAGTCAGTCCCTAAATTGATGCATCTGTGGTATGTTCACTGAAGAATCAGGTGAGATATGAAGATGGTGTTTCCTTGGCTCATTGTTTAGAGAAACTTGAAAACTCTTTTGGCATAAAAATCCCTGAGCAGAGAACCTTTCTATAAGACACAAACTTGCAGAATATTTCTCGAAAATTTGAAACAAAAAAAAAAAACCCTAAAAAACTCACGAACAAACAAAAAACGCGGAAACAAAAACTTAGGTCCATCTACTGGAAAACTCTTATTGTAGTGCATCTGCAGCTTTTTCCATTACAGGCAGAAGAGCCAACCCAAATTGTCTGACTACAAAAAGATTCTTATGCAGACATCATCATTAGCTGTTGTCTGTGCTTGCACCAACAGTATAAGTAATTATTTCAGATAGTTGTAATTTTCTAACTGGATGCAGACTGGAATTTCAGTGCTAATAAGGTAGTCTTCTGTGATGAAACAGTGATCTTGTCTCTTACTGTATTAAAGGGGTTTATATTTCAAGTTTGATTTTTAATTTTTTTTAAACCCTTTCCTCTAGAACACCTTTGCAAGGATTTTGTTTGGTTTGGGGTTTTTTTTCGTGAAAGCTTTTCTATAGATGATGTTTTTAGCTTTATTAGCAAGTGTTTCTTGTTCTGAATATAGAAATACTTCTGTATCCTTGGTTTTTATTTCATAATATCACCCGTATGTCATGATTTCAATTTTGTTCAAGCATGATCATCTGGAGATGTGTGCCTTTTGCTGGCATCTGTCTGAATGTAAAACTGGTGATTGCCAAGTGATTTTTTTCTCAGTTAATTATATATTATGATTGAATTGCTTCACATAAGAAAATATGCAAGGTCTTACTTGGAAGTGTAATTTCTTACTCTCAACTGGGGTGGCTAATCAACAGAAGAAGCAATATTTCCAATAACAATGATTAGTCTTGGAGATGAAGGCTGTTATTACTTTTAGTGGGTATTGCACTCATAGATATGTGGGGTGAACCTCAACAAGCATCTAAAAGGAAGTACCAGACTGAAGTATTTGCAAAAACTTGTAATTATTCTTTTAGAATGTTGTTTCCAGAGATTGTGTTACTTTACCCTATCCTTATTTATCTGGACAGTTAAGGTTTAAAGAAAATCTGAAAGTACCATGCGGTACTTTGTTGTAAACACTTTTGAATCCACTTTTGGGGTCACTGCTGGCACTTACATATTTTTAAAAAGGAGAAGAACCAACTTTTTCCAAGAACAGCTCTCTCAATGTAGTATTTGATTTCTGGTTTGTGGATACTTTTGAAGACTGTACCAGTGTGTTTCAAAACTGGGGCTTTAGTTAAAATTTTAACTGGAAACTTTGCTTTACCCTGTTAGGATACTGGATTTTAAATATACTCCAGATGTTCACCTGTGCCATCACAGCATGATTTAAAATGATTAACCATTGTTTGATAGCAGTTGAAGCAATATATGGAGATTTTTAAACTTGTTTTGAAGAACCTGAGCAAACACATCCTTAGGTATAGCCTTAGAGATGGAGCACTAGGGAGAATAAGAAGAATGAGAAGATCATGACAGAAAGCTTGACTACTGGCTATGATGGCAGTCAGAATGCATATAGATACAGCATTTGCTGATTACAGAAGAAAGGGCTATAAAGCAAGAGTTATTTTCTTGAACCAGAAGTGCAGTAGCGGCTGTAAAGTATTACCGCTAATTAAGAGAGTGGGTGGTGGGTGGGTGGGAATGTGTGTGTGTGAGAGAGAGAAAAAAAGACCCTTTGAAGGTTTGCCTGTAATTATAGTATTGATGACATCTAGCAAATGAACTGTAAGGAGTACAGACACTAGATTACTGAAGACAAAACTAGATCATACTGGCTTCATGGTACACACCTGGAACAGGATATTGGTATCATTTGAAGAGGGAAGCTCAGCAGCAACTGCATTCCTGCTCACCTCCTACCTGTTTTTATGCTGTAGCTTGACTTAATGGGCCTGGTACAAGCTGCTAAGCAAGTCACACTAGGAACTACCAGACCTTAACAGATCATTGCTCGTGTAGGACAGGAAGGTGCTGAATCCTGGGGAAAAAAAATAATGTCTTCATTCTTAATGTATCCAGTAAGTGCCTTGTTAAGTTTTTGCTTTTGTACTTAGAGTGTCATAGAGGGAAAACATATAATTAAAGAAGTAGAGAGTGAAACAACATTTTGTTTGGGTTAGATGACACCTGGAGTTGGTAGCTGAGGCTTTAGAGCCATGTATCTGTAGTTTACTACCTACTTATTGTAGGAGAGCAGCCCAGAACATAGGTAGGAGGCAGAGAACATAGAAATAATATTCCAATTTTATTTGACACAAGGCACAGGAACCAAATTCTGTGAAGGTCTTTATCACAGTTACTGTATCAAAAAACCCAATAACCGACACAATCGTGAAATTGCTGGTGTACACAACCTTGTACAAGGATGCGACTTCTTTGACGTTTTTAGTAGTCTGAACAGACCACTATGATTTCTGTGTCTCTTCATGTGAGGAGAACTAGCTTCTAGCCATTGTTTCTCTCAAAACATCATCCTTACTATGTAGGCTGCTAATGAAAATCTAGAGGCAGTTGGTGGGATTGATACCAAAGCTCTTGTGCATCATTTATAAAGGGCAAAGTTCTTACACACTTGCAGAACCTCTCCTTCTTAAGACTAGCGTAAGATGACAAGGCTTGTTGAAAGGCTG
The DNA here is from genome assembly GCF_027887145.1 of Ammospiza caudacuta. Taxonomy (NCBI): domain Eukaryota; kingdom Metazoa; phylum Chordata; class Aves; order Passeriformes; family Passerellidae; genus Ammospiza; species Ammospiza caudacuta. Next base: position 82,600 of record NC_080613.1, read on the forward strand.
CTGGGATGGCTATAGTGTCATTCACTCCAGTGTTGGAGCCATGTTGTTTGCCCTCTGTTTTTCCAGCCTGTGCATGCATATACTCTCTAAAACTTAAAAAGTAGTCTTGGGCACAAATTGTAGCCATGTCCACTGTAAACATAATCCTTTCTCCTTTCACATTGGGTGTTAAAGCTGCCTGTAGGCTGCATTCTTGATGCTGGCTGACCATCTTATGGTTAGGAGAAAAGATAATCTTTGACTCTACTATGTAAGATGGGTATTGTTCTGATAGGAAAACTGAAAAATGTTGCTAAAGATGGATGGGAGGAAGGAATTGTTTCCATGAAGGAAGAATTGTTACCAGATTGAACACTTGCTATCAGGTTAAGTTTAGGCCCTTTCTGAACCCTTGGCTAAGTTTCTGCAAGAAATACTTTCTATCCCAATGTGCTGGATTTGTAGGCAGCAGCAGGGCTCTAAACTCCTGGCTAAATGGTGTTGGTCACCGCTTCATCCCTGTGCCTTAGTCTGACTAAATTATAGGAATGTCATTTACATTGGTGCAAGCATTAGATTGTACAGGTAGTTAATTTAGAATGTACTTGTGTGTTCTCACCAGCATGGTTAATGATGCATGGAGTCACAAAATAGTTGAGGGTAGAAAGGACCACTGTGTTATCATCTAGTCCAGTACATACACCTGTGCACCACCATTCAAAAATCTGTTCAAAATGGATATGCAAAATTTTGGGCTACTTGTCATCTTTGTCCTGCATTTCAATTGCAGCATGCATATAGACCATCACCGTAACTTTGAAGTGTTACTAGGACTTAAGAACCCCCAGACACATGAGCTAAGTTAATTCACACATACACACACACACAATATGGAGCCCTTAAGGCTTTGATGAGCCTTATTCTAAAGCCAGATTGGGCTTTAGAAACCAGTACAGAGTCATTTTTGTCCAGTTCCTTATTCTAGTGGCAATGCAGTACACATAAATATTTTATAAGTGTTTGAAAGTAACGAAACACTTCCTTCTAATACGAAACAAAAACCCACGTGAAATTTGAAAGGGCTATGGCTATTCATGGTAGCAAGAGAACTGCTCTCTAGGTTCAGTGAATGCATGCATGCATTCGGTTTCCTGGTTTGCAAAGTAAGGCCTGTTCTAGTTATAGTCCTTTACTAGTTTGGGGGTGCTGCGGGGATTCTTCTTTGTTTTGGTTTGTGTGGTTTCTGAAGGCTAGTGGTGTGGGCTGTTTTTTTGTTGCTTTGTTGGATGCGATTTTTTTTTCAGGTTTTGGAGGGAGGGTTTGGTTTGCTGGGTTGAGGGGTTTTATTTGTTTGTTTGGTTTTGGTTTGTTTTTTGTTTGTTTGTTTTTGTTGTTGTTGCTGTTTTGTTTGTTTAGGGTTTTTTTTGTTGGTTTGCCATTGTTTTTCAATGCATAACATACATGCAAGTATGCACCTGGAATGAACAGCAGGTTTGTTCTCTGCTTTCATGTGATTATTTCTATAAATGTGCATGTATTCGTATTTGATAGATTCAGATTGAATTTTTTTGTACTTGACAGTCAACTGAATAAATACTTAAACAGTACTTAAGAGGGCAGGGAATGGGTAGCGTTATTGCCTAACGAGTTACATATGGTTAAGGTTGCTACTCCTGACATATATTTTCTGCTGTTCTAAGTATATTTGACCAGTAACGTCTAGCTTGAACATGTTTTTCCAAAGGTGTGGGTCTATAACACCCCTTGCAGATGCAGTGGCTTTTCCAGAGCTGCTGGCTTAGTCTGCATTTGAAATATATAACCCTTTTCATTTGGATTTGGTTTTCAATATATATACATATATAGTTATATGTATTTGTAAATTTTCAGGGATAAAAAATCCTGAGTTATATATATAGGAAATTAAAGTAACGGGGTCATAAAAGGCAGGGGAAGAGAAAATCCCATCAGCAATTGATAAGGTATTTCAGAATAATTTACGTTGCCATCTGTGTGTGAAAATGGGTATCACGCTATTTTAATTCTTAAAAATTCGATGTCATGGTTCATATGCACAGTGCTTGCTTATTCTGTTAAAGCACTGTTTTCTCTGATAGGCTCAATCTGTTTTTGTGAAGGACTAAATTATACCCTGGAAACCTAATATTAACAATATGGGAAGGCTCAAGAGATTGTGCAGCAAACATCTGTACTTGCATGCAGGTTACAAAGTATTTTTACTCTTATTACTTGAGCACAGCAACTTCACCAGCCTGTGTACTGTTTAGCTGCTTCACTTTGTTGCTGACCTGTAACTGACTGACTCCTCTTTGCTACTGGAAATTGTGGTACTAGCATCTGACTTGAAGAGAAAATGGAGATATTTTTCTGCATATTTACCTGGTTGAATGGAAAATGCTATGTAAGGATTTATGCAGAGCGTTATCAATCCAGAATGTCAGTTTAATTGTCTTTGAATGGTAGCAGACTGCTTTGTAATTTAATAATGGCATACTGTTAAGACTGTTGCTACATTTGTGATCAAAGACTCTTTACCATTGGTCTTAAATGCTGATGTATTACCATTTTTTTAATGTCATATGATAGCATGTATGGTTTGTATTTTAGATACGACATCCAAATAGAGACAGTCCTATCACATCTGAAAGTGTTTTAAGTACTATTTATCACTTTTGTGATGAAGAAACATTATTTATTTCTTCATCTGTAATAAACAATAAATTTGACCCCACCTGTTTCTTTCACCTGTTTCACACACGCAGGACTAATGACTTTCAAATTTGCTAAGTAAAAAGACAAGAATTGAAAAAGGATGTAACACACAGCGCTGCTTTTCCCATTTGAGTTTTCTGAAGTGCTGTATCATACCTATGAGATTGCTGTTTGTGTCTTAAGCTTTACCCGTCTTTGATAAAAGCCATAATCTAGGTTTGGTTTATGTTTCCAGCCATCTTTTAGACTTTTGGAGACCTGCTTCAGTTGGGGATCTTTACTCTGTAAACTAACACTGCAAACTAGTTTTTCTCCCTTTCTGGCTAAGTGTGTAGTCATACTGTCTCCAAGACCTTGCAATTCCTTTTGAAAAATCATCTTTCCCAAAGTAGCAAAGACATTCTCTTAAGAGCTACAACCCTTTAAATTTAAATGCATTTTTAAATTCATTCCTAGCCACCTTGACAACAATAAGAAAAAAGCCTTAAGTCCACGAAAGCCAAGAATTCATCTTCATTTGGGATTAGGACTTAATTCTGTGGTCAGAATTAACAGAAATAACAGCCACACAAACATCAAGTACTGCAGTCTGAAACTAACATTAGCCGGGCTATGTTGTGCACTCTTCACTGTAACATGCAGCCTAAGGAAAAGGTAGAGTTAAGGAAGGAAATTTCATTTATTTATAAAATTAGATTTTATTTTACATCTTAGAAAAAAAAAGATATTGGCCCCAATGCACTTAATATTCTCACATGGCCATTACAGTCAGTACACCAGGTTAAAAGAACACAGGAACTGAAGAAATAAGTGTAATTCGCTTACTATAAAATGCTTACTATACAATCCCGAAATTCTCTGGCTTCCTCAGAAGGCCATAACCCCGTTGGTTAACACACAAGCAGCACTAGATACGCCTCTTGCTTTAAGTAGGAAGATTTCACATATCAGCAACCATGGAGCTGGACCCAGGCAAAGGCAAAACCTGCAATTAAAAAGTGAAGAAAATAAATGCAGGTTAAGTAGGAAAAAGTAAATTATGTCCAAATTAATCAAGTAAGGGGGATGCAGTTTTCACGTTAGATTTGTGCATGGTTCCACCGACACCGTACCTCTACCACAAGGAGAGAGAATACGTGACTGTAAGTCAGTATGATAAACACTAGTGTATTTTTCATCATAATAATTACAGGAATATTCTTAACAAACAGAACTTGGCAAAACCTCGGGTACGAGTCGGAAGCGGCGGAACCCAGCAGGCAGCCAAATTCCTCAGCAGCCGTGTCTCGCCTGTGGGGAAGCGTCGACGCGTCCGTCCCCGGTCGCCTGTCGCCGGGGCGCCGCTACGAGCGCGCCGGACAGCAGAAGCGGGCCGGGTGGAAGCGGCTGGGCGCGGCGGCGGGGAACGATGACGTTGGGATGCGCCGGAAGCCGCCTGTTCGTGAGAGCGACGGGTCAGGGAGCGCCTTCTCTCCGGTGCCGGCGGTTCGCCCAGCGCGGGCTTGGCCCAGCCTCCCCTCCCTTCAGCGTCGGGCGGTCGTGAGGCCCTGGTCTCCTCTTGGGGGTGACCCTTCTGCCGTGGGTGCCTGCAGATTGTGGCGTGGGCTGCGGAAGTGCTGAGAGCCGGTCCTGCCGTAGGAGCGATGGCCGCAGGGAAGCACCCGGCCGTGCTGGACTCCGGGAGTCCGCGCAAGCCGTGGCGACTGCCCGCCGACGGACACCCCGCACCGGGCTGCTACCTGAGGTGAGCGACGCGGAGCTATCGGCAGCAGCGGCGCTGAGTCTGCAGTCCTCGCCGTGCTTTTTGCATGTGGAGGTATATTGGGAGCGGTCGGGGGGAGCGGATAGGGCTGGCTGCGTAACACCTGGAAAAGAGGCTCGAGCACTGGTTTCAGCGGCCTCACAGCAGCCCTTAATTTCAGTAATATCTTCATGTATTGAATACAACGAACGCCTTGGGGCTCACGGAGTTTTTATTCGTAGCCGGCCTATTAGAATTTTTTACTTTAACACATGCCTGTTTCAACAGCAACTGTATTCACTGCCATGTGTGTTGAGGAGAGCTGGTAAGTGCTGTCTGCAGTAAAAGCTACTGTAATGAACTTGTGATTTAATAAGAGCAGCTGGTTCTGTGGATTTGACATCCAGAACCTTCTTGTATGTTTTACCAACACTTGCATGCCATGTGCAGCCTTTTATAGAGATGACTGTAATTTTCTGTACTCCTATGCCCTGTTAAGAGGTGTGCTCTAAGATCTAATTCTATGATGGTAAAATGTGTGTATAGAAATAAACATGCTATTGAGTCCCACTCAGATACCTCAGTTCTTTCAGTTTGGGAGTGCTGTGAAATTCAGACAGTTATCTAATGAATTAGACCTTCCAGAGAAAATAAATGTATGTTATTTTTTAACTGCTTATCTGATGTTTATCTTCTTAATCAATGGTCCCAGGTCGCTGAAGGAACTTGAGATGTCACAGGATAGTATAAGTGCATTCAGGGGGTGGTATTCAATTTCACAGTTAAGTCCCAGTGGAAATAAACTGAGGAAATAGGAAAAAAAAATACAACAACAGGATTTTTAAAATGCATTTAGGTCAAAGTGGTGCAGACACATCAAAACTGATGCTAAACCAGCACAAGTTCAGGCCTTTACGTGGGCCACATAGAAAAATTAGAAAGACTAACGTATCCCTCAGCACAATTTGTCAGACATCTTTGTATACTTTTTTGAAAACTTAACTAGTTATCTACTTTGTATTTAAAATAGTTCAGAAGGAAGGTATGAGTACATTATGTTAGTAACTAGTTTATCACTCTGCTTATGTGTTTTGTTTTTTTTTCCTTTTATAGAATAATCCATGAGTAAAAGTAAACTCTAAGACAGTGTTTATTTGCTGCAATAGGTGTAAAACCTAAACTAACCCCTACGTTATTGGACTCAGAGTTTGAAAGTGTTAATCTAAACCAAGAAATATGTTAACATTCATAATGAATGCTGACATTCACTAGCTAGATACAGTTTACTTGTAAGTCTGCTGTGGGACAAATGATAGTTCAGGGTGCATGCAAATGCTTAGTCCTAACCTAAAGAATATTTTAAAATGCATTTGGTCTCTTCTATCTGTGTGTTAACATGCCATTTGGAATACTTATGTACCAGTAATAAAGATGTGATTCATGCCTTATTTTCTGAACGGAACTAATACAGTATTTTGATGTATCACAGGTAAATTTTTCCATAACCTTATGGAGAAAAAGGACTTTGAAGCATGGCTTGATAACATTTCTATTGCATTTCTTTCTCTGACGGACTTGCAGAAAAATGAAACTCTGGATCACCTGATTAGCTTGAGTGGAGCAGTCCAGCTCAGGCACCTCTCCAATAATCTAGAGATTCTACTCAAGAGGGACTTCCTCAAACTTCTTCCATTGGAACTTAGTTTTTATCTGTTAAAATGGCTTGATCCACAGACCTTACTCACATGTTGCCTCGTCTCTAAGCAGTGGAACAAGGTTATAAGTGCCTGTACAGAGGTGTGGCAGACTGCCTGTAAGAATTTGGGTTGGCAGATAGATGACTCTGTTCAGGATCCTCTACATTGGAAGAAGATTTACCTAAAAGCTATTTTAAGGATGAAGCAACTGAAGGACCACGAAGCCTTTGAGACATCCTCTTTAATTGGACACAGTGCCAGAGTATATGCACTTTACTATAAAGATGGACTTCTGTGTACAGGTAGGAAGGACAGACAACTTGGGAGTCTTAAAATTCTTTGTTTTCTCTTCCCCCTCATAAGATTAATGACAAACAATTTGCTTTTCTTTTACCAGACAAATTATTGTCATAGTGTGAATACAGATGATAATTCAAAATTACTTATTTTTTCAATTTTTTAAACACCTGGTGTACTAATAAACTCATTAGTCACTTTACTAAGAGCACAAGGAGACCAATGTCTTTGTTTGATAAAGAAATAGTAACAGTAGGTATCATTGTCCCTGCCAACGGCACCATGGTTGGAACTAAATGATTTTTAAGGGCCCTTCCAATCCAGATTGCTCTATGATTTTGATCATGCTGTTACAATGAGTAAGCCCATTTGGAAAGTACAGATATGTTAGCTATCCTCTTAGAGATAACTTTCAATTAAAAGGACTTTAGGCTGTGAGAGAACTTCAGTCTCTCAGAGCGTGGAAGAAAAATCCTATCTTCTTTGAAACAAGGTTGTAAGCACTTTCAGTTCCTACCATAAGTCTTTATGAAGTGCTGTAAAACTAGATTTAACCTTGCTACTAGTCTGACTTGCACATAATTTCAGCTTCCTCCCTGAAGAGTAGAGACTGCAGTATTTCAGTTTGAACTTAAGTTACAGACAGAACATATATGAAGCCTTAGTATGAAAAAATAATAACCGTTACAATGAATTGCTGTCAGAGCATATTCCAAGGATTTTCCAGTAATTTGGAATGATAATGTTACACACTAAGTTGGGAATACTTCCTTCAGTCAGTCATTTGTTGGTACAGTAGGATGCTAACTAGAAGCCAACGACTAGATTCTAGCCAGTCTTTCACTTATCTACTCAGTAGTGAATGTTACACACAGAAAATAGCATTGTCAAAACTTTCTGACAACTTTTGTACTGAAACCTCCAGGAAAAGCAGATGTAAGGAGTCCAGAGCTTTATTTTGCTCTCCAAAGCTAGCAGTTGAAAAAAGAGGAGCTTCAGGTAGAGAAAAGAAAGTGGCAGGATATGAGGCCTGGTATTCATCTATATTTCAAAGTTTGCTGGAACCCTTTCCTTCCTGAAAGAAACTGAGGCTTGCAGTACAGTCAAAACCTGAGTGATGTGTCACATGAAATTTCCGTTCATCTGTTTCAGTAGACACTATCAGTCAGACGTAGTGCCAGAATCTACCAATCTTGCATTTATCCTGTTGTTTTATATTCTAGGATCAGATGACTTGTCTGCAAAACTGTGGGATGTAAGCACAGGTCAGTGCATATATGGTATCCAGACACACACTTGTGCTGCAGTGAAGTTTGATGAACAAAAGCTTGTAACAGGATCTTTCGATAACACAGTAGCCTGTTGGGAATGGAGCTCTGGGGCAAAGACACAGCATTTCAGAGGACATACTGGTGCAGGTATGTTGAAATTTTAAAATTGTAATTTCACCAGTGAAGCAATGTACATCATCATCATCAAACAAAATATTATTAAATTTAGCTTTTTGCACACTAGCTTCATTGGTTTGTTCAGCCTCTGTTCTCTGTCATCTGAGTCCCCTCAGTTTCCCTCAACAGGGAAAGTGACCAGAACAGATAGACACTTGTCCCTGAATATGCCAAAGCTTACCCATGTAGCATTTTCCAATTGCATGGAAGTAACAGTAAATGCCACGGTTATTCAGTAGCTTCAAGTCTCAAAGAGGTGCAGATCTTAGGTAGCAGGGCATACATGGCCATGGCCATTTTTTCTATTCCCATATTAGACATGAGCTTAAAGCAAAGAGCAAAATGGGAGCTGGGAATAGATATTTGCATTGCCCTCATAATTCAGTTCTTTGTCGTGTACTTAGAAATACTCTCAGCTCAGCTGTAGTTTTTTTCCTTGTATTTATAAAATATACTAATCCTGTGGAATTATCTTACTAAAACTCTGGAAATATGAACTAGCTTAAGTTACACTTTGCCACAATCCAGCCACAAAGGAACCACTGATATACATGCTCTTAATTTGGCCAAAAAACCCCAGTAAATTTGCAATGTAAACTTAGGCATCCAGAGCAACAATTCATTTATACAGTTCAAGAACAATTAAGGATGTGGTAGCATATGAATTTAGAAGCTGCTAAATTCATACAGATGCTACTAGTGTCTCACAGAAAAATGCATGCATAGAGACTGGTATTCCTTATTTAGTTCCCTCTTTGCTTGAAGTTTTTAGTGTGGATTACAATGATGAACTTGATATTCTGGTCAGTGGCTCTGCAGACTTCACTGTGAAAGTGTGGGCCTTATCAACAGGAACGTGCCTGAATACCCTTACTGGACACACAGAATGGGTCACTAAGGTGGGAATATTGATATATAATTAATCTCACACATTTATTTGCACTAAATTTGTAACACGTTCTAAATTTTTATATCCTAATCCTGCAGGTAGGTTTAGAATCTGAAGAACATCTGGAAATACTACAAAATAACATTTCAAGAGAAAAAATATTTAAGATGTAATTAAACCTTTCAGACCATTGAAGATATTTCAATTCTAAAGTAGCTGGGCTAATACTAGGAAACAGTGTTTTGATTCAAAGACTGGATAAAAACTGGTTCTGAAAAAAGATAGCTTTAAAAGTTATGTAAAAATATAATGATCTTGATAACAAAAATCTGACCATGAAACAATATTTTTCCTCTGGTTATTTCAGAACTTGAAAGATGAGGGGTGTACAGATGAAGTATGTATGTTTGCTTATTAGTACAGTAAATTGTCACTAGTAGGAACAAAAGAGTGTAAACTGTAGTTTTCCTTCAGTTGCTAAAAAGTATTTAAGTATTTGTACTGCCTATATTCATGGGTACACTATGCAGGTGGTCAGTGAAATGAAAAAAGCAAATGAAAATTTATTTATTTAACAGCATCAATATAAATCATTACCATCCTTCAATTACAGGTCGTTTTGCAGAAATGCAAAGTCAAATCTCTTATGCATAGTCCTGGGGATTATATTCTCCTAAGTGCAGATAAGTATGAAATCAAGGTATGTACCATATATCATGCATATATTTTTTCGGTACATTGGGAAGCAAAAAGCTTGAGTAGTTTGCTGAAGTTTACAAACAATAGGATTTGTTTACAAACAATAGGATTTAGTTTTTCCCCACGTTTCCTGCTTTAGAGGCTGCGTGCAGAACATGAAACTCTTTGGAAGCTAATTTTTCAATGCTTGCCTTAGCATTTAGTTTTAAATGATAGCTCTACAACAGTGGTAATGCAAAGAAATTGGTGCTTCCAAGTTGTGACAGTGAAACAGATAAATGCAAATACTGTTACTGTTGGGGACTTTGGGGTTGGAGAGTGCTGTAAGTTTGTGTCTATAGAAGTGTTTCGTCGCAGTTGGACGGTTGATTGTTTTTTCCTCCCATTCTTTAAAGTACCTATTTTCACTGGGAATTTCTTAGGCTAGAAACAACATGTGCTGCACTGTAAGACAAGTCACTTGAAAAAATTGATGTTTCTACCTGAAAAAGATAAATATTTCTGGAAAAAACTCATGCACACGTTTACCTGATGCTTAAAAAGAGACTGTGAGGCTTGCTCTATTTATGTAACAGTTTATAATGTGTTTTTCTTACGGTCTTTAACTGTTTTCTAATTGTAGATTTGGCCTATTGGAAGGGAAATAAACTGCAAATGCTTAAGAACATTGACTGTTTCTGAAGACCGCAGCATCTCCCTACAGCCTAGGCTGCACTTTGATGGTAAATACATAGTGTGCAGTTCAGCACTAGGATTATACCAGTGGGACTTTGCCAGCTATGATATTCTCAGGTAAACCATTCAGTTTAGGATTCAGTCTTCATTAAATAAATAAAAAGTAGTTAACCAGTTTTACTAGCTTACCTTAAATGTGGACCAAAAGAATCTTGAATAAAATCCTGTAAACATCTTGCTTTACACATATCGAGCAGTTTAATTCTAATTTTGTCATCTGATAATATGAATCGTTTCATTGCTGTTTTTGTTTCTGGCCACATGCTAATTCTCTTCCATATTTTCATTCTGTAAGCTGAAGTGGTTCAGTATAGACTTAAACCAGACTGCAGTGCTGTAGTTGTGAATGTGGAAATGTAGTGATGCAAAGCTAATGTTACCATGGAGACTGCTATACAGAGAACCAAGCAGGAATTTCTGGGGGTCCTTTGCTGGGACAAGAAATTAAAAAGTCTCTTTTTCCTTATAGCACCACTGATCTGTCACTCCTTTAATGTTGTGGAATGACAGTGAAATCTATCAGACTGCAGTGAGGGACTGAACATGATGGCATTCCATTTCCACATAAAGAATCAAGCTGTATGAGTTGGAAATGGTGGCATCAAAGATAGTAATTTACTAAAGAAAAAAAAGCATTTTAGAACTGCTAGCAGACTCCTTAATACAAATGCCCTGAATAATTGTGGATATTTGAAAGATCTCCAGAAGTGCTTCTTATGAGTAAGAATAACTGAGCAATTTCACGTCTTAGTTTACTCTCCCATCTTTCAAAACAGAAAGATGGACTCTTACTGCTGAGAGCAGATTTTCATCCCCACATATTTTTGTGCCTCAGTTCTTTGCTTTATGTAATGCTATGATCAAACATGCAGGCAGTTGTGGAAGACTCAACTCTTCAGTTTCTGTTCCATGTTTTATTTATTAAGGGAAGCCACCATCAAGGTGTTGGGGAACTAAAAAATACTTTTATTTCTTCCCATGGTTAATTTAACATAAAACATCAGTAAAACAGCATTCTAAGGACTAGTCTTGGATGATTTATCAAACCTGGTTATCAAAAGAAGGCATGTCTCTGTTTTACTTCTGCCTTTTAGAGTGATGATCAAAAGAATAATAACAGCTTTTACCTCTTAGTGTAAAGATATTGAGGCTTGAAATCCATATGGAAATTTACTGTAAAACACAAGTACATTTGCTCTTTCATTTGTATGTAGAAATGGCTCTTTTTTTTTCCTTGTGCTCTGCAGAATAATCCCTTTCAAACCTTAGCCTTCACTTATGTTCAGATGGGTCTGTCCTGAGTATATAAAGTCAGAAGTGAAACCACAGGCCTGACTGTAGCTAAAGTGTTCAGTTGCTTAATTTGAAAGATTTGCATCTAATTCTTTCTAAATTACTTCAGAATGATGACTTTAGACACATTTTCTGTACACATACAGGATTCGCTTTAGTAATTCAAGCTCATGACAACATTGTGAGGGAGATTCTAACACTGTTTTCTTGTCTTCTAGGGTTATCAAACCTCCAGACTTCTCAAATGTATCGTTGCTGGGCTTTGGAGAGATATTTGCTCTACTGTTTGACAACAGATACCTGTACATAATGGACTTGAGGACAGAAAAACTGATAAGCCGCTGGCCTTTACCAGAATATAGAAAGTCAAAGAGAGGTTCAAGTTTCTTGGCTGGTGAAATGTCTTGGTTAAATGGACTAAATGGCCAAAATGATACAGGCTTGGTTTTTGCCACCAGTATGCCAGACCATAGTATCCATTTGGTGTTATGGAAAGAACATGGCTGAAAAGCTCATACATACAGAATCTTCAGGAATTTATGGCCTATCAGCAGTGTGTCCATAAAATGAGACTTTGCATGAACCAAAGTTGCACATCCAATGGTATCATCATGCAATGCACAATCATTTATTTTTATTTGGGCATTTGGGAATGGGTTGTTTTGGAAATAATGCAATGCAGCATGCTAACAGTATCCACCACAAAATTTTGTCTATATTCATGTTTAAATATACCTGTTTGGACTCTGAAGTATAGTTTGTAATGTTTAAACCGTTCAAATCTGCTACCAAGTCTGAAATCAAGTTGTGCTTGACCTGACTTCTGATCTTTTTTTTTTTTTTTATTGAAATGGAAGCTGAAGCTACTGTTTTAGAACCATAGACTTTTGTACATCTAATAGCAAATACTGGTTGCAGTGCATGGCAGCTTAGCAAAAATGAGAAAACAGCAAACCCTCTCTCTCTCCAGAATCTTTCTCTTCAAAATGTTTTTCCATATGACAGCTTTAAATATTGAGCCTTTGAACCAGAAGAATCAAACTAGTCCTTTAACAAGTATTTGTCCACATATTTTTGTGCTATTTGACATGTACTTTAAAGCTGCATCTACATCACATGCTTTAGAAATGCTTCAGGTTGATCTACCTTCCTTCCTGCCTTCCCTCCCTCCCTCCTGCCTTAATGTCATTTTTTTTTCACACAACTTGAAAACGTGAGTTTTCATGAAGCTTTTGTCCCTTCAGAGGACAAAACTGTCTAGCATTACTAGTGTGATTTTTTCTTCCCACTATTCAAGGAGACCTGATTTCATACTTAATACTAAATGAAGGCCACGCTTCCCAAAGGTATGTGGTATGAGTTACAACAATGAAGGGGAGTTTTCATATGCAAGAATCAGTATTTGAGGATGCCATAGGAGTAGCTTAAAGTCACAGTGGAGCAGTCTCTAAAATACAAAGCCAGACTCTTAAGCATTCAGTTTTTTCACCTTTAGTCACATCAATTTACTTTGAAAAATGTTGTCTGTACCTGAAGGATTTTATCAACCAGAAGCCAAATTCACAACTCTCAATTCAAACTGCACTGTGTGGGGCATAAATTATGAGCTCACAAAGGTGAGCTTTTGTTGTCTCACTCCTAAATGAAGAAAGCTTCCATGAAGAAGAATGTTTTCAATAACTTAACTTCAGTAACTTGTCTTGAAACCAGTTCTCAGCATTCCTAATGTGGGAGTAACATAACAGTATCATTATGATGTGTGCTTCTAAAGGAACCACCTATACAGCACTGTATTAAGTTTGAAAGATTAAACAGAGGCGTGCCAGAAATGTCCTTGTTTCCAAATCAGCAAATCAGGAAATCTTTGTTAACTACTTCTTTTAGTGACCTTGACTATATAGAGTCCACAGAGAGGTGGAGCACAAGATGGCTGAGAAACAGACCCAGGCTGAGCCCTCCAGACGGGAAGGTGTGGTGGGCATGGGATGCGGAGGCACTGCTACTGTCTCCAGCTAACTAGTGAGCTATAAAGAAAAAAGTGTCAGACTCATTTTGGCATCTTGCAGCAAGACAATAGTTAAAGGTTCGTGTGACGAGAGAAATTCTCCACAGTGAGTTTAGTTTAAGACTGAAACAGGTTGCCCAGCCTTCCTAGACAAAGCCCTGAGCACACCATGCTGTAAGCAGGGAGCTGGACTTTCAGATGCCCTTTCTAAATGGCAAGTCTGAAATTCTTAATGGACCTGTTGCCATACAAGATTGTATGACTGACAGGAGCAGGCATTCCAGATCCTAATACAGCTGCAAGTTTGTTGATACAGACTGGGAGATGCTGCAATCACTGTGAATCAAAGTAGAAGTTCCCTTTGGACATTGCTAATGATACTATTCCACTAATGACAGAGCTCTTTAAGAGCACAGGTATGTACCACTACCAAATAGATAAAGGAATGAAAGCATGACACTAATGCAGAAATTTTAAAAATCGTACTTGCTCTCACACACACTTCTGTCTGTCAGACACCAGTGTCAGGCTATCGCTGCCTTCAGATGTGCCTTCAGTAGGAAGGCTGTAGTATAATGTGACAACATATGCAATGCATGTAGTTCTGGGGTTTTATCAAACAGAAACTGAAACTATGAAACTGAAACTGTGAAACAAAAATGAGCAAATGGTTTTTCTGTTTGCTTTGGTTTCCATCTGGCCCTTCAGCAAGTCACTACTTAGCACTATTTCCAGATAGAGTTAAGAAAAAATGCAGCTTCTGTACCCTTACACCTACCAAGGAAGCAATGTAATTCAACTTATCCATCACATAAAGGACTAAAATCCAACTTGTGTCTAAATTTCACAAAATATTTTCCTACGAGGCTTCAAGGTGCCAGAAAAAACCCAACAAAATATTACATTTCATAAAAGTTGTTTGGCCATCTATTTTTTCCTCCTTGAAATAGGTTCTTTTTGGTTCACAAAAGTATCTTTTTCGTTAAGATGAATCTCTCTCCCTTGCCTCTATTAAAGCTTTCTGACACAACTCAGCATTTAGCACTTTAGTAATTCAGGAATAGGTGCAATGACTCTTCTCAAACTTACATGTCTCCAAAGCCCAGTTGAACAAGACATTTTTTATCAGCAAAACTCCAGTGGCTGTGTTTAGTGTTACAATCCATCACATCTTTAACATACACTATTTCCAAGAACATAAGGGGTAATTTTTTTACAACTGAAAGGAAGATTGTACTCAATTACTTGTCTACCTTTAATTCAAATTGATCCATACAAATTTAGTACCCAGTGACATACAAACTGCAATAATTAAGCAATGCTACCTTTATACTAATGATTGTATTTGAACTTTTTGTACATAGGTTGAAAACTATTTTGCATTATTTGAATCAGTTGACAAATACTGATTTTTATTATTAACTGAAAACAAATTATACATTTCCCAGAAGAGATGCTACAATCTGCATTGACCCTTGGTATCATCATTAAGTGATTCATGGCTTTGCTATATATTCCCTAAATCATTGCAGAAAAATGTAGACTCCATGTGAAAATCAATGTAACGTGATTTTTAAATTATATCCTCTGTCTTCCCACAATACAGGTAGCCCTCCACTTTCACTCCTTATAACTGAGGTTTCAATTTTGAGTTTGCAGCATGGTTTGAGATAGAACCTTGTTAACATTCATGATTAATGATGAGTTATATCTCCACAGTGTTGTATCCCTGATGAGAGATTCTCTGGGAAGGTTTCCCTGAAGGCCCTTCCGACAGTGATAAATGAGGGCAACATCCATGGGAACATACACACTCTTCCCATAAGCACGTAGGACAGAATGGACTGAAGTCTGGATCACCTTTCGTGGATCAACTATCATTTTCCTGGGATTCATTACATTTTTCCTGTCAGGCTCTCTGTATACATGCTGTAATATGTTAACTCCTGGCACAGTATTCCAAGATGAAATGTTGAACGTGTGAGAAGATACGGCTTCTGGGAAGATATGGTTCTCAAAGAGAAAAACACTAGCCCCTGGGTTTTCTTCCTGAAGACTGTTCATCATTGTTTTCCAGTCTGGGTGTTTAAGGGGAAGAATTATTTCATCAGCATCATTAAGGACCACAAACTTGCTCCTTTCCATGTTACGGTATATACAGTCATTTAGAGCTGTGATTTGTCCATAGTAGCCAATGTGTGTCCCGTCTTGCATGAAGCGCCATGAAGAAGAAACCCTGAGGTGTGAGTTTATTGGCCAGGGAATTACCTCAACAATTCCTTCTTCTACATAAAACTTCAAGACTTTCTCCATCAGATGGCTGCAGTTGTTCTTATAGATCACCACTTTCTCTACTCCAAGAATCTTATACATTTCCATACTCTGTATAAACTGCAAGACATTGTTGTAGTTACCAAACATGGCAGAAATGCACACGGTGAAGTCAACAGAAGAGGTCTCAGGCTTGCGATTTTTAATTTCAAACCTTGGCAGCTGGTCAATATTTCCATATGGAGACTGATGAATTGATACATGTGTTGGATCACAATTTTTAGGTTCCAAACAAACTATATCTGTTGCACCATAAGGGAATCCAAATCTATCTGAGTGAACATCAATTTTTGCTTTTGATACATATATCTGTCCATTGTCCTGACAGCAGAACCAGCAGTACAGTTGTTTTACATCTTCATGGTGAACTATCCCAATCAGACGAGTGACTTTGCTTTCTCTGTCATCAAAGTATGGGGATATAATAAAAGTTTTGTTACCTTCTAATGCTGTTATTGTGCTAATGGCAATTTCCCCTCTACATCTTCTACCTTCTTGAATTACTTTTGGCTGATGAGAAAGTCTCTGTAACTTCAGATAAGAAACTGCAAGCATTGAAGTTACAGTCATAATGCACACAGCAGCAGCAAAGTAAGATTTTTTCCCAGCACACATCATTTTGAACGGATCTAAATGTCCATGCAAATTTCGTTATCCTTGTAATTTATGCTGCCTTATCTGCAGAAAAGAAAAGGCAGTATGAGATAATACTCACAATCATTGCTCAAGAATTTCACAAACAAGATGAGGGTAAGTCTCTGTCATGGTGCACTGACTTACTCAGAGACCCAGCTACTGTGCTTTTATGAAAATCTAGTTACAGAACATGCATTTAATGGTATGTATGATATGTGACACTCTGAATGCCTCTATTTGTCAGATGTGTGGAGAAGTTTCTCTGCATGGAGGGTTCTGTAGAAGAATATAACAGGTCTATATACAGCAATACAAGGAGAATTTTTTTTTCAAGAATCCAGAATTTAGAATATCCAATTTAATAACTAGGCAGTAATTCTTAAAGCAAAGCAAAACTTTTTTTTCCACTGAGGCAGTGTGTATGTAAATTATGTTTTAAAAAACCAAACTCAACCAGACTTCTCACAGACAAGCTAGAGGCAGATAAATTAAATGTATATAGAATTAATCAAGTTCATAATAAATATGCTAGTTGGGGATTACACATGATGGTCCAGATATAATCCCTAATGTATGAATTCCCTAACTTGCAGATCACTACAGAAGAAACCATACACACAGAGGAAAGTCAATTCATACAATGCAGCAAAGGCAGGTGAAATCAATGCAGGTATAAAACTCAGTTTGCCACTCTACCCCACGTAACCCTGTATGAGGCAGGAGTTGCAGGAAAGGTCATCTCATATTAATGCTTACTAGAGATCTGGGCCTCTTTACAATGGATCAATGCTATCTTAGCTCCTGGCATGGTTTGGGGGTTCGGGCTTAAAACTCTTGCTGCTGCAGGTACAGGTAGGCAGTCCTGAGTGACTGGATGACCAAAGTCTTTAGCAGCATTTGTGCTAGCAAGTGTTAATGCCTGAATGGGAGTTTATGGCACTCTCAAGCACTAATTTCTGCAAGTGGAGCCTAGATGAAAGTGTTTTCTACAAATTCACCTTTAGGTATTCAAATATGATCCATAAATAGAAAAGTGACAGCAAGTCTCCTCAAAGGCCTGCTTGTACCACAGAGATTCTTGGGGAAAAAAAGTGTCCCAGATTAATTAAATTCATGTCAGATTAGAAAACTGCATTGGTAGAAGAGAGTTTCCCCAACTGCCAGCAGGAAGTGTGGAGTAAAATGACAGGATAGAATGAACTGATGCTATTGCAAAAGATGACAAAAATGTTTCTAGCAGGCAAAAAATAATTGCCTGTGCCCTC
Organism: Ammospiza caudacuta; assembly: GCF_027887145.1. Taxonomy (NCBI): domain Eukaryota; kingdom Metazoa; phylum Chordata; class Aves; order Passeriformes; family Passerellidae; genus Ammospiza; species Ammospiza caudacuta. Next base: position 100,348 of record NC_080613.1, read on the forward strand.
AAAATAATGTACTGTGTTTTAACAACTGCTATTTCATGAAAAAGTGAATTAGGGAGAACCACAGTCACAACATACCCCTGAAAATGTCCCATATGCCAAGGCTGATGTGATTTACAGCAGACTTTGCTAGCTACCAAGAAATCTCTCTTCTGCAGAGATACCAAGTGTTTCTCTGCAGAAGAGAATAGTTATAGGGGCACCAAAAATCTCACTGCATCACTAGGCACAAAGCAGAAAAGAAGCAGCAGAAAGCACTGACTCTTCTATCTCTGAAATGAAGATAGTATCCCCATAAGTCCTTAAAATGGGAGCAGAACAGCAAATACATAGTAAGAATCTGCCATTGCTGTATGACTTCTAGCTGGAGATTTGTGACTGAAAACAAGTCAAACTTTTAAAGTCTTTTTATGATACGCTCTAAAGTACAGGTTTCCCCCAAGCCTTCTTATTCCAAGGATGTTATATATTAGCATTCTTACAAAGAGAAGGTCACATTTAACATTTTCCCCCTTGTTTTTATCTATTAAAATATTGATCTATCTTATATAATAAATATTTTTTAATTAAAGAAATATCAAAACACATCAACAGTAAATAACAAAATAAATTTATTACCTGTACCTGTTTTTTCTTCTCCTTTTTCTAGCAATAAATAACTAACAAGAAAAAAAATGTCTTTTCAATTGCATTTTGAACAGCGAACAGCGGAAAGGAAAAAGTACCTTTTAAAGTAGATAGCAGAGTGAGGTTCTGTTCAGTCCTCCATTCATTTTTTGATAAAATAATCTACTAATTGCTTATTTTAAACAGATAAATACTTTTAAGGTAAATGGTAATAATTGTTCAATACAGAACAATACTGTGAGGAGAAACACTGGTACAATACCTAAGATACTTCCTGGCACATTTTATTTCCCATAGCCGTTGCTCTTCTAATGTCAGTAACAGCAGCCACACCTACCAGAAAAACAAGTTTTCCTTCTCTTGAGCAAAGAAACACAGTTGTGTTGCAAGAACTTAATTTAAATTACAAGTGAGTACGGAGTTGCTGAAGGAAATCAAACATTTTGCATGTATTTTTTAAGGCTACTTAAGTTTTCTTCTGAAAATTAATCTTGCATACTGATATAAACCCAGTTCACACACATACTTAAGAAGAAGAAAAGAACTAGAAAAATACACTATATATACTTGCATTTCTTGGACAAACATTTTTTTCATGACATGCTATAAGGCCTAGTTAGAACACGTAGATACAAATTCTGGTTAGGAACTGTGAGAGAGTGCTGAAACAACAGCGAGTTCTAGAAGCTAAGAAAAAGAGCAAAATCAAGAGGTCAAAGACACATCAGAACACTGAATCTTAAAGAAAAGAAATACGTACAATTTGAGGAGTGAAATTCATGGTTTCCGCAACATAACTCATTAATTTTGCTCTCCTGAAATAAACAGCACAAATATGTAGTCATAAAATACGTCAGTATAATTAAGAACACTACATTTATACTTTCTCACTATAAAAAGGGTGAAATGGCAAATTTTAACTTTAAAGGTATGCTTTCAGCATATTTAAATGCTCTTCTTTTATAGTAACAATTCATTTTGATTTTGCATTTTTTAATTCCAATTAATATGCAAGTAAGCATGTCACAAATTATGCAGATTTGCTTTAATACTAAATTTAGCTAATGGTATCAATGGCTACTTTGCTGTATTCCACTTAACTGTAAACAGACTTTCTTACTCTCCACCATCCTGACAGATTGTAGTAATATCACCTCCTCATCTTCATTTTCATTAGCTTTTCATTCAACAAAAGAGTTGAATGAAAGGTAAAACCATATCATAAGAAACAGTTTTCCTTCACCCAGTGTTTCTCTGCAGCTGGCCCAGTTTCCATTACTCTCTAGTACAAGAGACGGGAAATGCCTGTACCTTTACCATTTGCATGTGGCAAGTTAACATGCCCTCATCATTGTTGGAAATTTTCTTTCTTAATGTGTGCTAGGATTTCATTTTTTGGAGATGCAACATATTGCATCAATACATCTTAGCTTGTCATCAGCCTACAATTGACATATCTGCCCAGTCAGTCAGGCAAGTGCAGTTACACAATGTTTTCTTCTGCAGCAAGGTCATAATAAAGAGCTCTTGTCACGGTTAGAATCATGGAATGGCTTGGGTTGGACAGGACTTTAAAATATCTAGTCCCAATCCCCTTGCTGTAGGTGAGACATCTTTCACTAGATTCAGCTGCTCAAATTAATCATGTCTCTCCTTATTTCAGTGGTCACAGTCTTGCTAAAATTTACTCTAAAACCTTGCACAGGATCAAGAGTACACTTACAAACTTTCATATAATTAAATAATCTTTTTTTCCCCCGTCCTGAAGGAATCACTCATGCTTTAGCCACACTGTACCACTATGCTCACAAACACATTTATTAATCTCCCATTACAGGTTCTTTCAATATCTTGTCTTTTTAGAATTTTGAAATTACATTTTTTTTGTATTGCCTTCAAATTGGATGTTGTGTTTACCTTTGCTGTCCAACTTGTACTTATTTTGTGCCATTAGAACTGACAAACCCCACACTTCCGCGTATGCACTCAGAAACTTCTCCATTATAATCTGCTGTACATCCCTAAGCCAAACTCCTCCTATTGTAAACAGTTAAACTTTGTGTCCTTTGAAAATCAAACAGATTTGGCAAAACAAAAACTGCATGACATTTAAAAGACTGTTATTTCAAATTTTTTCTTTCACACTGTTCTTTTTTAGCTGGGACTGAGATGATTTTCTTCCTAGTAGCTAGCAGAGTGCTGTGTTTTGTTACCAAAGAAAGTGCCTCAAACACACTGATGTTTAGCTATCACTGAACAGTACTCACACAGAGTCAAAGCAATTTCTGTTTCTCCTTTGGCTTCTATCCCAGGAGGTGGATGGCACAAAAAGTTTGCATGGAACACAGCTGGGACTTCTGAACCAAACCAACCAAAGGCCTATTCCACACCATATGATGCTATGCTCAACCATCTAAGCTGTGTGAAGAAGTAGAAAGGAGGAAACACGCAACATGACAGCACATGGTTTCCCAAGTCAGCGCTAAACCTGACCACGTCCTGCTTTCCTGGAAATGGCTAGAAACGTGCCTGCTAAGGGGACATAATGGATAGAGCATTCCGTTTTGCATTCTGCTTTGCTTTACCTTTTAAATTGTCTTTATTTCTGGGAAAACCCATAGGATTTGCCACGTTCACCCTTCTGATTCTACCCCCATCCCAGTGCAAGAAGAAGGGTGAGGCTTGAGCTGCCTACTCCAATTAACTCACAACATACACTGGAACTATGCTTTGGAGGAGTTTTGCATTCTTCAAATCTAAAGTTAATCTCCGCCCTTAGTACGAATTCAGACAGAAACTCAGAAAACCTGGTTTGGACAATTAATAGGTACCTTTAACTTACCTTTAAGCGGTTAACCCCACTAGTGAAAAATAATGCTACAGCTGATCACCATCCTACTATTTCTTGAGTGGAAATAAAATCCCGAATCTGTCGCGCCTCTCCCGCGAGCGCTGCCAGTCACAGGACCCCGAGCAGTGCCGCTGCCTGAGCTCCACTACGGGGCGGGCAGGTTGAGCGCGCCCGGCTTCCCGGCCCGCGGGACCCGCCCTTTCCCGCGCTGGGTGCGCAGCGCCCCGCCGCCGCCGGAGTCCCGTGCGAGCAGCGCCGCGCAAGCCGCGCGGAGCTGGGTCGGCGCTACTGGAACCCTCGCGTCTCGTACCTGGCTCCCTCTGCGGTACCGACAGAAGCAACCGCAACACGCTTCTACGGCCCGGGGCTGGCGGGAGCGCTCCGTCCCCTCACCTCCCGCCCGGGAAGGCGGCGGCCGCGGCGGCGGCTATGGCCGTGGACACCCCGCGACCCCCGCCCCGGCCGTACTTCAGGTCGAGCCCCCGCCCGGCGTGGTCCAGGTGGGGCCGCTCGCGCTTGGGGCGGCTGCTCGTCGCTTCGAACCGTGGTGGTGCCTCTGCGCGGCTTGCTGTGCACGGCATCGGCACCGACGGTCGGCGAGCGGCCCCACCGGAGCGCGGCTACAAAAGTCTCGTTCGGCGAGCGACGGGGAATTGGCCTCGGCCGGGGGGACCCCCGGGGCGGGCCGCGGCCTTGCCCGCCACGCCTCTGGCCTCTCCCGCCATTTTCCCAGGTTCCCCGAGGCATCGGTGACGGAGGCCGCATGTAAGACCGCGAATGGGGCAACCCTAACGCGCGTCAGCGCCAGGGCCGCCGGTCCGTGCCCGCGGCGCATTTTGGGGAGCAGAACCTGCACATCCCGCCGCAGATCCGGACGCCAACGGCCCCGGAGCGCTGATTACGCAGGTGCACATGCTGTGCGCCGGGGGGACCGCTCCTGGAAATGAACGGCATAGACGGCACAAGTGCAAAAGAAGGACATCAGGAGGTCTCCGGATTCGACCCCGCTGCCTAACTGTCAAATTAACTTGTGTAAAATGGAGAAACACAAACTGGCCATTATATTTTCAAAATGCAAGTCAATTTCAAAAAAGTACAGGGAAATTGATAATTACACAATGATAAAAACTCAAAAAAAATGGAGTCCTGTCTACTTTTAGAGATAGACATGATAGCTGAATCATTTCTACAATAAAATACAAGGTTGGCATTCGTAGGAATTCTCTGGTGGGATTTTCTTTTCTACTGCCAAAGGCCGTAAGTTATGGACCTTTGTTCCAGTTATAGAGATCTTCCACAGAGAGTGTCTTTATTTCTGGGGAGAACACAGAATAAAATGCTTATTACAGTGAAATGCTTTAAAATGTAATTCTTACATTTAAAATTGCAGAGCCAAAGCTGTGTATCTCCAAAGGGATGTATCCTTGTTAAGAGGTATGTCACACCAGTTTCCTGCAAAGACATGCAAACAGTGCTATTAGGCGCTTCCCAACCATGTGCAAATACCTGTAGAAAACAGTAGACTGAGGCCTCAACCACCCTGTGTGGACCAAATATTTTTTTCCCATTTGAAAGTGTCTTTCCTAGATACACTGATCCAGTTCACAAATCAAATGCATTACCCTCACTGCAAAAAAATTCTTCCCTATATCTAGTCTGAATCAACCTTCTTTTAGTTTTAAACTATAATCCGTTCTCCAATCACTACAGGCCTCACTTAAAAAAATCTGTCCCCATCTTTCTTCTAAGTCCCCTTCAAGTACTGAGAGGTGGCAATAACATCTCCTTGGCACATCTTCTCTGGGCTAAACAATTCCATCTGTCTCAGCCTTTCCTCTTAGCTGAGGTGCTCCAGCCCTCAGATTATTCTTGTGGCTCTTCTCTGGACCCACTGCAACAGGTTCACATCTTTCCTATACCACGAACTTGAGAGCTGGATGAAGCACTCCACGTGGGGTCTCACAAGAGCTGAGTGGAGGGGCAGAATCACCTGTCCCCTGCTGCCCACACTGCTTTTGATGCAGCCCAGGACATGGCTGGCTTCTGAGCCGCCAGCACGCATGGCCAGAACATGTCCAGCCTCTCATACACCAGCACCCCCAAGTCATTCTCAGCAGAGTTACTCTTGATCTTTTCATTAGAATTATGTCAGCCCGAGCCTCTCATCAAGCTTGTCCAGGCCCCAGTCTTCAGGTGTGGCCACTGCATCACTCTGGTGTAATCTGCAAACCTGCTGAGTTAAATTTGAAGCGCAAAGAAATTTAAATTTGTCTCTACTTCTTTGGACTTCCAAAATCTCACTTGAAAAAGCTACAAATTTGGAGGCTTTTTCAATTTTATCCTAGAAATGTTGATTCTGTTGTATTTATACTACTAAATGGCTAGACTCTCTGCTCTATAAAGTCTGTTCAATTATATTACCATTCGTTCACAAATAAAACATGCATGCTGCCTTTGAGCTAAAACATTCCTTCTGCACCTCCCCTTTTTCAGAATATTTTATTGTCAACAGCATACATACCCCGCACATTTTTAAACTTACAACCAAATGCTATTACTGTTGTAGTAAACAAACGTTTTTTACATTAAAGTATTTAATTAGCAAAACAGTCATTATTATCAATGTAACAAACTGAAAAATGCAGCAACTCGATACAAGACTGAGGTAACAAAATACTTCGCCAAAAACCTAGATTCCAACACCAGAGTTCTTACAGGTGAGACAGTTCACAAGAATTTTAGAAAGAATCCTTTACACAAATGGCATGCAGTGGACTGCTGGAAAATACAGCCAAAAATAGTGCAACAGCTTCCACACAAAACAAACCAAAATGTTGAAATTGATTCACATTATAGTGTGACAAGTCAATCTCACTTTGAAAACTAGTTTCTTTGCCTCATTTTAGTGCTATTTGGAAAAATATGCATTTTGGCACTAAATTACATTAAAATTAATTAAATAAATAAATAAATAATTAATTAAATAATAAAAAGAAAAATCAATTCAATAAATTAATACATTAAATAAACGAATAATATTACCTATAGTTATTTTATCTTCACAATTCTGAAAATGGCAATTTTGTTATAATGTTTACTTTTACATAACTATCATAGTTGTTGTTCTCTTTGATGGAGGAGAACTTGTATGGTTTGTGATTTTTTTTGGTGGAAATGCAGTAACAATCAGTGGTGATAGGCAACCTTTTGTTTTTCACTAGCAGCTTTTAATTAACCATAGCAGTACCTGGTAATAGCAAATGGTACCAAATGGCATCATAACACCTCTAATCAGCAGCTAGGAACTGTTTATTACTTAAAGGCCAATTCAAAATTGGTGTAAGATGTTTTACTAGTATTCTTTCACTGCCATCAATCTGAATTTCTCAATACTCTGCAGCAATTTCACAATTGTGCTATGCGGAAAAGATCGTAAATCTCATATTGATGACTAATCACAAAAATCCACATGTGTAGAGTAATTCAGACTATATCATAGCCTAACAGTCTGAAGTAATTTACTGTTGACAGGATGTTACCACATTCAAAAGCTTCTATACCATCTCTAATGGCGTTCGATGCTCTGCTCTTGCAGATAACCATGTATTTCCTAGTTCAAAGTTGTCTTAAGTTAGCAAAGAAAGAGAAAAACAATACAAATATATTTTTATTACCACTCTTTTCATAGAGTTCCTCAGTTATCAAATAAATTTTGTCAACTTTACATATACTTTCCCATGTCCCAGGATCTAAATGCAGTTGTTATCAGGAACTGTTTTTCTTGAAAACCTGGTATATATTAGGCTTTCAGGATTGTAACATGAACTCTTAAAAGAACAATAAATTTACTTTTGACCTTCATTTAAAAAACAGTTGGCTTTTTCTCCTTGTTGTTAGAGAAGTTTCAAAATTAAAATGTAGAAAATCATGAAGTCCACAGAATACATACTGCTAATGCCAGGGAGCTTGTTCTAGTAGAGGTTCTGTTCACTTAAACTTTCTTTCATGGTGTTCCTGGTTTGTAAGTTAGAGGCTGACTTGCAAATTTCTCCTCTACGCAATCTTAGGAAAGTCAGAAGAGGTTTTCTGGTGATTGATGAAGTCGAAATAATGATGCTATATAGCAAAAGAGTTTGAAAAAGTGATGAATTAAACATATGAACAGAAAACGATTCTGACTGCAGGAGTGCCAGGGTACAGCAGGAATACAGCACAGAGAGCGTTCCTTCGGAGGAGAAGCTCCAGTTACACTTCTTTTGTTGTTCATTTATTCTCTGGGTATTGATGTGGAGAATTCTTTGTACTTGCTCCACTGCTGGACAGTCTTTCACTGCCACCATGATTTTATAATAGCAGTACCATCTACCAGTACTAATGTCCTGAAGTCACAACACATACTGGAATTGAATGGAGCCAAGTCGTCCACAGAAGGACAGAACAGAAACAATGATATGGGGTCATTCTGAGGAGCCAGGACCACATGATATAAAACACCTGATTACCTGCTTCCCTATGCTAAGGGATTTGAAATGAACAATGTTCAGACTGAACCAAAACACCAAATTTATGAGAATCTATGCCATTGGTAAAAGAATGAAAGACAAACTTCAGCACAACATAAATTTAAACAGCCTTAAATCTACTACCAGTGTATTCCTGAGCAAAATAACTGAATGAAAAAGAAATCCAGCTGTCCTATGCCAAAGTACATTTTTCCCAAATAGCTCAAATATGAACAGCATATTGTCCAGAGATTTGATAGAAAATTTGAGGCAGCCACATTGCCAAGCAACTCAGTGCACTTAGATTATAAAAATGTTGTTCCACAATTTTCTATTCTAATTGACACTTTGGAGCAAGTTAACACTGTCAATCATTCTGTGCATTAGAAAGAACTGAAACCCAACATGGGCCAAATATTCTTCAGTCACACAAAGCAGCTTAACAATAAAAAGAACCATTTGAAAAAGAACAGGCAGAAGATATAATGCTCAGTTTGCGGCCAAATATCAGTTCATGCAGTCTCTGACCACAAATAGTTGAGGGCTCTAGAATCCTGCAGGAGTGAGGATTAATCTTCTGTCCGTCTAACTTGTCTGCTTTCACTCAGTGCATGAGACTTTATCTGGTCCTAGGGATAACATTCACTTTCTGCTTTTAAAAGCTGTGTCAGAATCACTTTCAAGTTACATGGGAAAGTGCTGAAATATCTGTGGCTGGCTCATGTCAGGAAAACCATTCTCCTCTTCCTCCTTAGAGAACAATAACCTGTTTCTTCAGTTTGGCACTTGAAGTCACAGCAGGTAGGAGAGGAAATTATTCGAATGACATTAGATTAGCAGGTACCTAGAAGAGATTGTAAATTGAATGATTACATTTGGGAAAGATCTCTAAGATCATTGAGTCCATCCTAGTACGGTTGCTTTCATTTTCCATGAGACAGTCCCTTCTAAAGAAGAGATGAGGTTATCTTGCTTGAAGCAACTGAGAGTAGAGGTTATATGCTCCTAAGGTGACCAAACCAATAGCTAGACCTGCACAAAACCTGATTTGATGGGAATTCTCTAATTTTACATAATCTTTCTTTCTCCCACTGAAAAAAATTGATCAGCGTACAGAATGAGGAATTATGTCCGTCCCCACAGGAAGGTGTGTGCACACAGATTGAATGAGCTTTTCTAGTAAGGATTTTCTGGAAAATAGAAAAAAGTGGGTAGAAATACCTTACCTGAGGCTTGTTGCTTTTGCACGCGTCATCCAGATGTTTATGCCATAGTATTGCATGAAACCTTGAACCAGTCTGAAACTTGTAAACATTGCCTACAAAAATAAGAAAATTAAAGACTCAGAATTTACAGACAGACATATAGTTTCAAAGGACTCCGATTTCTGTGCAGAAGCCAAAGTCCTGAATTAAACTCTTAAATTAATTTGCACCTCAAATGCTCAAACGTGATGCTGCTAATATAAGAGAGCCCATGTTACCCAGCAATTCTTGGGTGAAGCAAGTATGAGAACATATGTGGTCTCATAGGCAGAAAGGCTGAATTACAGCCACAGAAAAGACCATGTAGGTCGGTGTGCGGCAAGAAAACAAAGAACGCTTAGTAATAAGAGAACAAAGCCCGCTTGGTTAAGAAGAACAAGAACTATTCAGTCAAGGCAGGAGAGATGTAACAAAGTTTCTAAAATGTAACAGGGAGCAGAACCTCAGTAGTTATCAGAAAAAAATTGTTATACAAGCACTTGATTTAAAGGAAAAAGGCTGACGTGTATACTAGGAATGCAATCCCTTATATTATTGGTTAACAGACGCGTCAACAGTTACCGTATTGGCTATCCAGAAATATGATATTCTAATCTGATACTGAAAATATTATAAAGCTATATACACTTTTAATAAGTGTTTCTGGTTATACCACAACTGGGGACTGTGCATCATTCACACACCGCAGGTCAGATCTAATTTAATCCTGGCTTTCTTCTCATCAAGGCTTCTGTAAACTTAGTTTTCTTCAGTGTCCTACTGCAAATTGTTTCCTGCAATCAAATATTTTGTGCATTTTAGTTAACTCCCAGATGATGCACTTCATAGAGTAGATGGGACTCCATATCCAGCACCAAAGCTGAAAACGTGGAAACTGAAGAAAGCCTCAAGAACCTATAAGCAGCCACTCAAAGTGCAAAATAACTCCAGGAGTTTTCTTATTTTATGAAGTTTAATGAAGGAAAATGAGTTATGGCACTGCAAAATAAAATATTAAAAAGTAATAATTACTTAGCAGACTTATTTTGGTAAATGGTTTGATATTTTAACTGACCTCAGTGTAAGTCAAGATTTGATATTGACTGATTTTAAGGAAGCTATTCAGAGACTTGTAGATCAAAGTATGGAGATACACGGACGGGCTGCAATCTCATATTAGCTGAGGAATTTCTGTGAAATTTACAGTAACTGTCAAAAGAAATGAATCTCTGCAGGCAGCACAGGAGAACCACAGCATATTGTAGAAGTACATTCCATTTAATTTGTACCTTCCCAGGAAAATTCTGTATTGAAGGTCTCCCTCTTCAGTCTTATGAGTGCCACTGCAAGTTCTGTAATCTACAAGCTCATTAATATATATTAATCTACTTCCTGTCACAGAAATGTAATGCAGACATTGTCCATCTTGCAATATCTACCTTTGTCAGGGTTATTTAGCTGGAAAATATCAGGATGCTCCGGGTCATCAGGCAATGCCACCATCCAGCCTGCAATGGAGACTTTTTTCCCAGGTGTAGATTTATACTGGAAAAGAGAGACAAATCGGTCATAGCTGAGACTGCAGCAGAGATTAACTTTTGACTGTAGAAGTTGTGCAGAAATATGGCTTAGCCTGGAACAGAAAGTACACTTTGGATGCCATTCTAGATCTACTGATGAGTATTCAATTTTTGGTTTTAGAATAAATTTAAAGCTTACATGTTTTCTTTCAGTGCCTCTTAAAGCTTTTGCTCCAAAGTACAGAAGAGTTGATCCTGAAAGCATGACCCAGTATCTAGTCCATGAGGAGAGCTGAATGAAAAAGGAAAAAAATTAGGTAAAACTCTGCATATCTCTGACATTTCAAAAATTTATTCACAGGCAAGTCCAAGTGCTACCAAAGTTAATTCTAGAAGCAGGGAATGGAGATAAAGAGTGTCTCCTGGTGTAAATCACCTCAGCTACCTAAAGCTTAATGGCTGGCTGTGAATACAAGCCTTCTTTGTTGGGTATCTCATGAAAATATCAGTAATGATTGTTTAGAGAAGAATAGTGTGCAGCCTTCTGCTGCACAGATCTTGAACTTTTGATTAAAAAAAATTATTGAGTTGACTCTGCAATTCAGTTCTTCAAATCTTTTCGCTCTGAACTGCACTGGGTTGCATGTGAAATACATCAATCAACCCTACAGAAGGCAAATACATTATCAAATGCATAGGACTAGAACCATGTGAAACCCTTGAATTCAGGTTAACTATGAATTACCATGACTTTGGTGCTATGGGGGCTGCCCTGCAGCCTTTCCATCTTAATGCTGTATCTCAAAAGCACCAAAATATATTGTAGAAATATATTCAATTGAATTTGTACCGTCCCTTCCGTACTGAAGATCTCCCTCTTCAGTCTTTTATGAGTGCCACTGCAAGTTCTGTAATCTACAAGCTCATTAATATATATTAATCTACTTCCTGTCACAGAAATGTAATGCAGACATTGTCCATCTTGCAATATCTACCTTTGTCAGGGTTATTTAGCTGGAAAATATCAGGATGCTCCGGGTCACCTGGCAGTGCCACAAGATTTATTTCTGTCCTCACCACACTACTTGCTAGTTACACAATTACTTCACTCCTGCTCTGCTGTCACAGCTAGAAACGTGACTTGCAAACTGATGTATATCAAATGACACACAAAGGTTACAACCTTGTTACAACCTGGTTATAACTTTGATCAGAAAATTACAATTGATAAAACCATTATTTGGTGTGGTATCAAGCTGCAGGTTTAATATAATTCTGAAAATTAAACCAGCCACTAATGAATTAGGACCATAGGAATAATTATAATTAGAATTACTTACAGTAGGTTTCTTGCCTTCTTTGAGCAGTGTTTTTCTTCTTAAAGGCCCTTCCATGGTAATGACTCCTGTGGGACCACCTGCTGTGCAGCTGCATGCACCTGTTGGGCTGGAGAGACAAAGCATTCCTCAATGTGTTTCAGCAGAATAAAGATGATAAGTAAGCAATATAATTTAGTAAGGCAGCTGTAATTTATACATTATATCGATAACTTACTTCTACAATGGCTAAAGCAAACTAATTTAAACAAAATAAAATCTGACTGGATTTAAAATGCAACTAAATCACAGTATTTACAGAATACTGATTCTGGGCCCTATTTTCTTAATTGTTCGAACATATGTCTTCATTTGCCAGCATCACAGAATTTACCAAGTTCAGGTCAGGTATACATGCAAGGAATGATTTTTACCCCTCAAACTATATAAAATTTTCAGTGTCACCTCTCTTAGATCTGTAAATGGACTGCCTGCTTCTAGTAGGTCCACTTCTTATGTGACTAGCAACATTGTGAGCACCTGCTAGATATGGCTTGTGGATGTTCCCTCTCTTACTTGAGGTCCAAGGTCATACCCTTTTACTGACCAAAATCAACAGACCACACAGACACAGACAGATACTATGGGTAGCTGTCTGGTAAATCAGGAAATAGATTGTTGGAAAGGGTCAGGAAGGTATCCTTCTAACATCATCACTTGTAATGGGAGTCAAAGATGGCCTTGATGACAAACCTGCTTCCACAGAGGTTTCATAAAACTCTAAGTAAAGCCTAGTTTTCTGCAAAATGGAAGCCAGACAACGTTAGTTAAATGAACAGCTAAACTGCATTTCATCTGAAAGAGCCATAACCCTGCTTTGCCATTAACAGGAGTTCTTATAAGCAGGAGGGGGAGACTTCGTAAATTGTCATGGTCATATAAGGATATTTGGACCCAAAATACATTACTAGGAAAGCGTAAAGACCCAAATTGAAGTTTAGCACCATACAATTAAAGAGGCAGACCCTGAACTGTACCTGTAGACACAGCTTCGACTCCGAGGAGAATTCCTGAGTGGTACCCTCCAGTTAGGACCCAGCGTGGCATATAAACGACCCCTGTTTGTGAATGCAAATATCTGATGAGGGGTGTTCTTTAGGTTTTGGTAAATATGACAGAGATAGCTCCTAATCTTTTCAGGTCCAATACCTTTACAGTGCTTTATTTCAAAATGTTTGCCTTTTCCTAACTAATCAATAATTTGATAAAAATAACTATTGATTTAGGGCTTACCTATGTTAGGGATCATTTGTGAATTTCTTAGCTAAGTCTGTAGAGTGCTCAGTGAGTGTACATGAAGACTCACTCACCTTTCAAGCCCTGATGGCAGCTCCTCACTAAATTCTGAGCTTTCACTGCTATCTAGAAAGAGAGTAGTACAGAGAAGGAGTAAGAAAACCACCCATGGGAAAACACAAAGCCAATGTATGTGGATCACCAGAATACTCTTTTGTATAGTACTGTGGACACTGCTTACTCAAATCATGTTTTGAAGAAGTGTTTAGAGTTCGTGGTAAAATCTTTAGTTGGAAGAGGCTTACATGAGCCTCTCCATTTATAGTATCTCACTCTTAACTCGTGTTATTGCTGTGTTTTAATACCATTACTTTTATTTTCATCATGCCTCTACTTCAGAACCTGAGAACTTCAGGTACATAAAATCCATCTCCTTTGTAAGACAATATTTCTAGCACAATATCCATAAGTCAATTGAAGTTATTAGATATGGTATCACGTTTTATTTTCAAGAAGCAAACACACCTCTAATAGAGGATATGTCAGCTGTTTGCTGCTGCTAGGAATTATTAAAATATATACATATATGATGGTATTCATAACTAAAGTTCCTATCTCTCCTTCGAGCCCATCACCCATTTGTCCCTCCTTTACTGGCACAGCTATTTAGCTCACAGTTTTAATTTGCCCAGGACTGATCTTCTAATGCTCAGTTTAACACACTGAGCTGTTCCTGTATTTTCAGAAGTGAAAAGATCATCTCAGTGTCCAGCTCTTGGTCAAGTAAGTGCTATCTTTCACAGTCAATTTCTTATTCTAGAAATTGCCTGAGTCTCTTGTAAGGTAGCCTTCTCTTGCTTAGAACACAGCTTCTTGATCACTTTTTTGATATTATAAGAATTTCTTTATTAATGATAATACTATAATGTGTTCATTTTATGTTTCTTTATAAGTCTTAGACAGTAGTACCAAACAAATCCCCCATCTTCTAAAACATATAGTTAAAATTAAAGCTTTATTTTGTGTAAAGGTAGCTTTTAAAATACATATCCACTTTCCCCTGGTAAAAGCTGATAAACACTTTGTGTCACACACCGAGCATCTACAAAACCAATCTTCTTTCATGCCGCTTTTACCAAAAGCATCAGTGGGTAATCAAGGAAAGCTGATGTTACATTGACCAGGTAGCAGTTCTGATCTACTTCCATCCATGAAAACAATCAGTCTTTGCAAGGGAACTAATGATCTCCCTAATTCTCCGCTTTCGGGTATGGGAGCAGGGGTGTCACTCGCCAGACATACCTGCGGAGAGGCCGTTGGCAAGGCGCGCGCTGGGCGCGTGGCCGCGCGCTGGGCTGTGACACTCCAGGACACTGTCGTCCAGCAGGTGCCGCGGCCGCTCCGTCGGGAAGGTGGCGCTTTTGCTCTCCACGACGCTCAACTGACACATCATACTGGAACATGGAAGAAGAGAAAAACGTGAAACCCCTCTTATGTCATCTAACAGCAACCCTTGGCTCACATTATTTCCACTAAGCCTCTGCCTCATCAGCAGGTTATTAAGGAGCAGGCAATTATACGCTACCATGTACTGTGCATATGCTCCTTTACTATCAAAATGCATTTCAGATTTTACTTCTCTTTGTCAGTAATAATTATTAAATTTCTGTAGCTGGGAAGTTGTAAATGTTTTGACTTCTCCGTACAAAACGTGAACATCCTTGGTGGCAGCAAAAGCAGAAACCTAGAAAAAGGAGACACACCAGGAATCCACAGACCAAAGTGGATAACCAGCTTTCAAGTCTTGCCAGTACCTGGCGCTAGCAGAGAACAGAGTCAGCAAAAATGACAAAAGTGACAAGAGAAAACCTGGGGAATACGTACTAGAGCCTGAAACACTTTTGCAATACAAGAAATGGAAAGGACAAATACTAGCATGTTCTCTGCTACTATCTTAAATTTTTGTGACACATGCATGTAACTGCCTGAGCATGAGACAGCTGGGAATACACACTTGTTTCCTAGGCTGTGACTCTTCCGGTGCCTTGGTACAGGAGGTGTAGGTAGACTTGCTGCAACTGAGGCATCAGGACATGTGGGTCTCCTGCTGAATTTCATAATTGCTGACATGTCAGATGGACCTAAAAGACAGAGATTATTTAACACTGGACTGATGCAAATCCCAAAAATTTCAATGGCATGTTTAGGAACTGATTAAAATTAATATTTACAGATAACCAAATGGCACCATTTCTGAAGCACTGTTTCTTGCCCATTAGGGTTACACCATCCATTTTTGTTATAAATTCATCTCCATAATCTTGAAGTCCCTGGAGTAATTTTAAAAATAGTTTTGCTCATACTTTTAACAATGAACTACAAAAACTCTCGGCATCCTTACAACAGCTGGATGTGCCAAAGTGTAATATGCAGAGCCATAAAGTTGGTTTGTACTTCAGGTGTGAACAGGAACATTCACATGTGTTTTGAATTCTGTTCACAACTTCATGTTGTGAATAAACTGTAAACAATGTGCTCATACTGACTCACAGCTTGAGCATGTAAGAAAAACCAAGGGCTCTTCATATACCTAATGGATGGACAGATGCATTACTTCTCAAAGATCTATGAGCTCTAGAGATGTCTCACTGTGATCATTCTTCCTCTCAATTTACAGATTTTATGAGGCCTCACAGAAAACACAGTTTTGTTCCAGCTCCTCGATGCTGTTCACAAAAGGCAGGGAGTGACCTTTGCAATACAGTGGAAAACACGGACTATCATCATCCTCAGTAAATGCCAGGCTCTTCTTGGCTTCACAGCAAACAGCTGAGATTTCGCTTTTAAACACTTAGTTATGGCATTGGTGCTTGTGATGAAAGTGGGAACAGTGGTCATCAAAGTCGCCACCTGCCCCATGTGTTTCTCCTTGGGACAGTCCAGGTACTAGTAGAACAGACTTTCCTCTATAGTACAAAAATCCCTTCTTGGAGGTTCCAGCAACCTGGGCTTAGTCAGCTTCTGGACTCTTACCAAAACCACTCATTAAGAGATTGACACAAGAAGAAACTTTGTGATGTGAAAAGCCATGTACAATCATCATCAGAATATTTACAAAAGTGTCTGGCATCAAATAAGTAATAAACTAAAACAGAAAAAAACCCCAAAACACCTCAAAACCAATCCAAACCACCAACATTCCACAGCACAGTTTGACAACAGGATGAAAACGAACTTTTAACAGAAATGGTTCTGAGAGACAAAACTTCCCAGGGAAGTGGTCATGGCACCAAAACTGTCAGAGTACAAGGTGAGTCTGGTTATATCACAACACTCTTAGTGATATAATTTAGTTTTACGGAGCCCTGCAAGGAGCAGGAAGTTGGACTCCATGATCCTTAGAGGTCTCTCCTTACTTGAGACATTCTGTTTCTATTTATTATACAGGCTGCTCTCTCTACCCTGAAGCACCCTGAAGGAAGGTATCATCTTCTGTCTTGAACTGAGGATTCATGAGACACAAGAACAGGAGAACCAGTAATGAGTTTGTCCCAGTAAGAGGCAAAAAAAACCCCCAAATAAATGCAAGATGCTTTCCTGCCCATACTCACTCTGCAATATAGACTTATGTCAAGTTGTAGGAAACAAAGAAATTAATTCAAAATTATTTGTCTTTTTATTTCACCATAGCCCAGACTCTGGAATTTCACTGCTAACTGGATTGTAACTAGGAAAAATTGCAAATGGTTTTCCCTAGCAGTAAGGGGAAAGATTTAATCAACAATATTCTGCATATTTGAGCAAACAGTTCATTATGCTGCTTAATTAATAATGAAGGGAGCCCCAAGACAAGCAAAAAAGACACAACTTCTTTTAGCAATACAGAGAGGATGGACAAGTTTGTTAGAGGAACCTTCAGTAGTATTCTTCATCAGACCATCAATTTAGTAGGACAACAAAGATAAAGCAGTTTTTAGGCATGTTTTCTGCCTCATTCATATATATCATCAGGACAGCATTTTTGCCTGCCCATCTTTGCTACCATCACACAACTGTAAATTTGTGAAACACAACAGTCACAGCATCAATCACTGGCATATGCAGCTTCAGAGAAGGTCTTATACCTAATGGCTATGTGCAGTTTTAAAAAATGACTTTCAGTCATTTTAACAATGAAGTACAAAAATCCATCCAGAGATTCACCTAAAGACGCACATCTGGGATGTTGGAGAAGGCACAGTACAATGTTCTTGCTGCACATACAACTAAAATTTTGATGCATTTGGGCTGTAACACAACACTGGAAGCTTCTTCCCTAAAACCAAAGCAGTTCATCTTCCATTTCTGCCATGAAGGTGAAGCACAAATTAGGACAAGAAGAAGTATGATTATGAATGCAATTATGTGTTTCCTAGTTTAATGTAAAAACTCTATGGATTCATAATTCACCATTAGGTCTGAAAAATCTTATCTGCTGCATTAGTAGCAAGAATATACACTTCACTGAAGTCTTTTACCATGGATTTTCATTACAAATTAAAATTTATGCAGAGACAAAACAAATGCCTTCAGAAGTTTCAGAAATTATTACAAGTTCTTTAGTTTGAAAACCTCCAGTTCTTCTGATGGACTAGGTTCCCAAAAAAGGAGTTTGCTCTACATGCTTTCTTTGTAGTGCCTTTCCATCAGATACTTTTCAACTTGTGAACAGGAAAATACTTAGGACTATTGAGGTATTTATTACCTGCTAAGAAGCCTAAAATATATTGGAACGGAAACCCAGGATAAAGACAGTGGCAGCTAAAAGAGAATTTCCCTGAAAATTATGAGCATTTATCAGCAAGAGTTTAATCTGAAACTCAGCATAAACTTCAGCGTTAATATGTCCACTCTGAGGCTTGTCCCTTAATTTGGTTGCAGGATTTGTTCATTTTTATATTGCTTCCCGCTGTGTCATTCAGGTGTTTCTGATGCCACTTCTCAATCTTGATTTACATTAAGTTTTTTTCAAGTCAATGACATTAAGTTCTTTTAAGTTCACTGAATGCTACTGAAGTATTATTTTTAACAAGTTACTGAAACCACAGCCTGTGAAATAGTAGCAATCTTAAAACCTAGCCCTAGAGGATTATCAGTACAGTGCAGCCCTTCTTCACACAGACATTGCGCCACATGTAGAAATAACTGTTAAATTTTGTAACACATAATAGTTCAAAGTTTAAGTTTCTCACAGTGGAGAATCAGAGATCTGAAAGCAGTTTGATTAATTTTGTTCCAAACATTGATATGCAACAAAACAAAAGCATGAGACTCCTTCAAAATTACTTTATCAGAAAGAACAGCACAATAAGAAGTCCAATGCTGACACAATCACGTTATTAAAAAATCAAAGCTGGCTGGATTTGACTCCAGGTAGGTTCAAATGTTACTATCAAAACCTACAAAGAGTAAGAGATATTATCTAGCAAGAAATAATAGTTTGAGACTTTTCACTCTACACTCCCTTTTTTTCTCCCTCTCTTTAGGGAGCATGGACTGAAATTTACTCTAATACCATTGCAACATGAAACTATCTAAAGATTGATCATTGTAAAGATGATAATTGCTTGATTTAAGTAAGAGCTTTTATTACCTGGACAGCTTTTAACAGAAAAAGTTTGATAAACTGCCATACTCCCCCTGAAACAAATTACGTAGCATGTTTAAAAGGACCGCACATCTCAGATTATAATATAATACTAGGGAATATTATGAATAATATAAAAATTATATTAGGGACTACAATTTCAGTTCACAAAAAATATTGCCAGGCTTAAGGTGTGACATGTCAAGGGTGACAGAGTTTGCAGAAATAGGTGTAAGAGTCTTAAAACTTAAGACAACAGTCCAGCTTGGCTTCCATGCTATTACATATGGCAATCACAATTGCTTGCATCAGTCCTGTCAAAGAAGGAAATGGACCCAGATTGACAAACCACTGGAACACACTGCCTAGAGAGAGCTTGTGGAGCTTCCTTCATTGGAGGCATTCCAGAGCCATCTGACACAGTCCTGTGCCATGTGCTGTAGGATGACCCTACTTGAACAGGGAGCTTGGACTAGATGACCCACTGTGGTCTCTTCCAGCTATGCTGTGATTCTGTGACTTATTCAAATGCCCAGTCAGGTGTCTTCAGTGAAGTTCCTGATGGCAGAAAACAGAATGCTTTGTGGGACCAGATGAAAACAGAAATATCATCTGTGCTGGTATTATTATGGCTGGACTGACCATTTTCAATGTAGTTCTGCATCCTCCTTTTCTCCAAGGCAAGAGAAGGAAATCCATACAGTTTAGCTCTGTTAGCCCTGTGCTAAGGTAATAAGAATCTGAATTGAAACATCTTTACATAGTCTTTATATCTGCTCTGCTGCCAAATGTCTATGAAGAAGAATGATGAAGTTTATAGAGTTCTCTTCAGCTGGCTACACTTAGTTCAGCAAGAAATCTGGGGTGTAGTGAGTGTCAGCATGAGTTATGGGGCATAGAGCAGATGACCTCATTTCTGTAAAGGAGTAAGAGACAAAGAGAGCTCATGTCACGAAGGATGCCAAAGAGGGTAAGCAGTGAGATACTGATGACAACTGCACAGACCAAGGGACGTCTATGGACATACCAGACTGCTGAGCAATTAGCTGGGGAAGTTATGCCTGATACTGCTGATAACAAAATTCCAATACTTAAATTCATTTCGGATTGAGTTATTTTGCCCCTTTTTTCCAATAAGTGAAGTCATCTGCTACTGCTAACTCTTGTTTTTACTCTTCTGGCTGCACTCCTAGTGCATACTGTTACCATGATTGCTACTCTGTTATTTTGCCTTTCATGGAGACAAAGCACTCTTAGCAGGATTTTCCAGTCAGCTGGCATGAACAAGGGTTAGTTTGGTTTTCATTATTTCTCAGCATCATTTTCAAGATTATGCTGACATGCACAGGAATGATGTATAAAAATATTAAAATGTTATTAAAAATGTGTTTGCATTAGGGAACGTGAGACAACTTCATCAGAGCAAGTCAAATGCTGTTCAGAGATCTGTGGCAAGAACATTTGGAAAAGTTTACACATATCCCAAAGGATCTCACTGTTTTTTCCTTTGCATAATTTTTCCATGAATAATCCTTCAAATGTTATAAATGAATGTTACTTTTGCAATCCTTCAGTAAAACATGTGAACATTTACAGTCTCCAGAGCTTTTAAAAAAAGCAGTAGGGTAAGGGAGTTACAGTTCACAATTTTTCTCCACTAAAAAGCTATCAATAAACAAGTACTAGATATGCAAACTAAAATCTGAAAATGAGTTGCATATTATATGATGAAGAATTGAGTTACTTTTCAGGAAAGTAGAACAGTCTCAACTATTCACTATTTTTTGCTGAGCAGTTAAGAAGTAAAACTTACTAGCTCTGATTCTAAGAAATAAAGGCATTCCAATCTACAGACTCTCTAGTTAAATATTCACTGTAAATTTTTACTGCTGTTTCCATTTTAATCAGTATGTGATAATTAAAACTTGCAAAGAGAAATATCTACTTACAAAATACACAATCAATAACTTTAGATTAATTTTGTGCACAGAATCAAGAATGACAGAAAAAAAAATACACCTAGAATGATGGCTATTGTAAAAGAGCAGTTTTAATTTTCAGAGTATTGCTTTACAATTCAACAAAAGACTACTAATGCATAAAACATGTAATGTTGTTATGGCTGCTTCTCAGACAAGAACAAACTAAAAACAAGAATCTGAGTTCTTGACTGAACTTCCCCGTGCTCCTCCAAGCTCCCCAAAAGCTGTCACACACACACACTCACACACACACGTACTTCTGACTGCACAGTAAGCACACTTGAGTGTATTTCCTTCAAATGCTTCCTGTATAGAAGTGGTATTTTCAATTTTAAGTGACACTTTTATGGAATCACTAATTGTCAGCATTTGTGTTACATATTCTGTACCAGTGGAATGTGCAAACCCCAGACTTACACTTCAGTAAAAACACTGAAGTTTTTGCAGTTGGATCTACAAGGCAGTATATGGGCTTGGGTGACATCAAGATTGGCAATGAAAACATAGCCATTGTGAGAGCATAGCTGCAGGGAAACTAAAGTTTGGGTTCAACCAAATACATTAACCAGTCAATCAAAAAAAAAAAACCAAAAAACCAACTTTTTACAGAAACTATTTCAGGTGACTGCTGTGAATAAAGAGTCAAAACCAAAAGACCAAAACCAACTAAACCTCCAAAAAACAAGGCAGAAAAGCCCTTTGTCCTCTGGCTGGTCTATATTTGTAACATTCCTCAGGATAATAGCTTGGTAGTTAAAATAAGCATCAATGAACTAGGACATTAGACTTGTTTAGTAAGGAGGCACAGAAAGTAATAGAAAGCGAGGAAGTTAAAAACCGAGCCCAATCATTCCCTCAATGGAAAATTCATATTTGTTTTGACAGAATGTTCTTCTACAATTTTTGTGAAGCTTTGGTATGTTAAGAAAAAACCCACAGTACACTAATTCCAGCTGGATTTAGTAGTTGATAACATGTGAATCCACTGATTTGTCTGGTATTGATTTGTTTCAAAAATACTCCAGTGACTTGTAAAAGTTTCTCATGAAAGTATCACAGAGGAAGAGAATGTAAACCAAAGAGTAAAGTTTTCTACACAGTCCATAAATTTATGTGAAGAAAACTTAGTTCTTCTATTTCTACCCTAAGTTCTGTGTAAGAAAAGCAGACATGGTGCACATGAAGCAAATGACCAAGAACTTGCACAAGGATTAGACAATTCTCATTTCCACAGAATGACTCGCTGCTAAAGCACTTAACACAAACTATTTATTAGTTGCCAAAGCAACCAGTAAAACAAATGGCAAAACTAAATGTCAAACTCAGTGTTTACATGGAAAATGATGGTGTGGGGGTTTTTTATTATAAAATGCTGTAACTGCTGTAGAGATATCACTAATGTAGTATAGTTAGTTCAGAGGGCTACAAATGTGCAAACATCCCCAGTCTTTCTTCCTTCTGTTTCTAGATTTTCAACTCCTATATATCACATACTCTACATCCAATAATTGGCCCCTTCTAATTAATTAAAATATATACTCTAAAAGTTTGTTATGAGCTAGCTCTCAAAGCTGAATGAACTTGGCAATATGGACTGAATTTTACCCGAGTAACAAAGAAGAGATTATACCTGTTTCAGATTAATTATTCCACATTCCTTGTATGATGGTAACAGAAAACCTCTGGTCTAATTATTTTCCCCTCAAGAATTACACCAAGACCTACTTGGGGGGAAAAAACAAAAAGGAAAAAAAAAAAGGGGGGGGGTAAGGGTCCATCCCTGACTACTGCATAACAAATGATAATAAATGCCCCAAAATAAGGGCTACCCACAGCAGAGGCCTGGCTGTTGCTAAAATTTAATGCCAGGTGTTAATTTTAATGAAGGGGTTCATTAAAAATCACAGAATTGTTATGACCAGTCTTTGAGTCACTTAGTATTAGATGAAATTTTCTGGATATGGTAATTATTTTACCATTATTTGAACTTTTTATATTGTTTTTCAAGACAGAGTAAATATGCTCTATTTCAGAGAATGAGTGAACCACTTTGTATGTTCTGCTTAGCACTGCACCCTGAACTTTTCCAAATAACATGATGAGAAAGAGTATGCATAACAGAACATTTCTCTACTGAGCTACATTTGGTGTGCAAATTCTGAGGAACTTCAGTTGCTTAGAAGGCTTACATTTACCATATATTGCATTAAATCTTTTCCTTTGTTCTGGGAAATTCTATTGAGTTATACCTTCCAAAACAACCTAACAGCCATACCATAAATGACAAGCACCTTTCAGTTAACACTGCAGGAACAGAGATGTCTTTTACAGCTAATTCAACTAGAAACTGTGAACAGTTAGCATACTATAAGCTCTCCAGCTACATTCTCTCTCTCTCTCTCTCAAACCACAGCAAGGCAGAATGAACATACTTAAGCTGCTGCCAAGGAAGTTGTGTGAATCACACGGTTCCCGAAAGCATTCAACTTAACTGCTTAAAGCTCTTTCTTAAATGATACTTGTGAGGGACAAGAATCTGCAGCATTATTGAAGACATTAAATCTTCCGGTGAAAGCATTATTCACAATTACATATGCATTTGGTAATTAAATGAGGCCCTTTTAGCCACTAATATACAAAACATAGCTTGTTGTGAGACAGTCACTTTAATCAGATGCCTGCCTCCTGTTTGAATTTACTGGAAAACTAGTTGGCAAAAGAAGTGGAAAATGGACACATGGTTTTTCCAGCACTTTCTAAATAGAAATGCTGCAGGACTTAACTGAAAAAAAGAAACCCACAATGTCTCTGGCTACAGTAAACTGTTAATATTTTTTTGAAAGAGAGAAAACTGGGTGGAAGATAAATTTGGAGTGCTGGCAAGTAAAATCAATTTCCATAATCAACACATGCAATTATATTTTAGAACACAAAGATGACACTATTCTCTGCACTTAATCCCATCATAGGTTTTGGAATTATTACCAATGATATTGAACTTTTTTTCTGTCTCTGGAAATACATGCTGATCTCCAAGGAGGCAGCATGTCACAGGCAAAACTCAACTAGACCTATTGCTATTAGTAATGCATTAACCTTTGTACTATCAAGGCAACTGAACTGATTACTGGCCTTATGGGCTAAGAACCTTCAACTTTAAATCACTGTTATCAAACTCCCAGGCCTTAAACCATTTACTGAAACATTAAACTACTGCCCAAAGTATTTTGAGATCATCTATTATCATTGTAGCCTGCCACCTGCAAAGGACTTACTTATGGCATACAATGTCCAAAGTGAAATTAATTTCAAGGTATAATTTGAATCCAAATAAAATTGACAGCAATACCTGTAAATGTGCTATTTTTAATTCTCCATGTTCAAATATTGCATTACTAATATTTGAGTATTTTTGTTCAGAATTACTGAAAACTAACATATGGCAATACTCCTATTTATTAATGTTGTGAAATAAACAATAAATGCCTTCATGATTAGTCAGATTTCAATTTTAATTCATGCTAACTTACTTAATAAACCTTCTCCTTTCAGTAAAATATATTTTCAGTAAAATGTACTCGATTCCATTTAGTAGCATTTTTCCAGTCACACAGGTGCAGCTCACTGAAAAATTCCTGTGGGTATTACAAAATGCCGATGGCATTCATTGTCTAAGTGGCACTAAGTGAGAACTCTCTAGCTGAGCAAGAAATAAATACAGTAGTCCACAAAAGGGTCAAGCTTTCGAAGGAAATACTAACAGAAGAATGGAGCAATAGGAATGACTCAGCACTTGGTTTCTAGTCATCACATTAATTCTCACTCTGAGTAAAACAACCTTAGAAGCACTTAAGGGCACTGCAGATTCAGAAGGGAAAATTCACCCTCTCCTAATACTACCAGATACTATAGGATCCCATATTCAATGAAGTAGGTACTGCTGAACATTGTCCCAATCAATTTTTGTGGACTCCAGCTGAGCTCACTGCAGTATCATGCTGTATTCCTTACCTAGATCAGACAAGTTCAAAATTCTTGTTTCCAGCTTTGGAACTGTATTTTTAATTGCCTTCCATTAGAGTTCTAATAAGGTCTCAGCCCTTGATTAAGACTTACAGAGTACCGGTGATGATCACATGCCATGCTGCTAGGACTGAAATTATATTCCATAATCATACAAATGAAGTGTTAACATCAAAGTTCAAGAGTTGAGCATGCAGACATGAGTACTACAAAGTAAAAGTCAGAGAACAAAAAGAGTTTATTTGTCTGCTTTATAAATGTAAGAAAGATGTAATAAAATGAGAGGCAATGACTTTGTTTCAAGTCTCCAGTATGAAAAATCAAATCCTTACAAAAGCAAAAGAAAATGTGGCATGATGTGGTGGGTTGACTTTCATGGGCTGTCAGTACTGCCCAGCCTTCACAGGACAAGGTGAAAAAAATAAGATACGAAACCTTTGTAGGCTGAGATAAAGGCAAATTAATTTTTAAAAGCACTGTGCGCAGAAGAAAAAGAAATCACAAGAAAAATTTACCATCTACTTCCCATCAGAGGGCAATAAGAAGCCACGGCCTAACCCAAGCATTGTAGCACGTGCTTAGGAAGTTAAACACCTTAATAATAAATACCTCACTCCTCCCTTTCTCTTAGCTTTTATTGATGAGTGTGTCATATGGTACAGAATATCTCTTTTGGCAGCTTTAATCAGCTGTCCTGGCTATGTACCCTCCCAACCTCTTGCCCATCCCCAGCCCACTGGCCTTTTTGGCAGGGTGTTGGGTTTGGAGAGATAGCCTTGATGCAGTGGGCACTGCTTAGCAGAAGCCTGGTAACTTATCAACACCTTTCCAGACACAGATACCGAGAACAACACTGTGATGGCTCCTGTGGGGAAGTTAACTTCCAAATGCATTTCTGTGTGAAGAAAGTGTTCATTACGAACTACTTTTGAACTCATCTAATAAAAACCCAAAATATCCTGTGAACTATTCCTTTATGCAGCAATTAAAAATACTGAGCATTAAGCAGGGAAAGGAAAAGCACCTTCCTAAAGAAACTGAAGACCAGGCCAAATGTTTATCTAACTCTGGGAATAGCAATCACAATACTAGGACCAAAAAGAGGTTCCCTATAAACAACTGGTCATTTGACAGCAGCCAACATGAAGAGCTGGGAGGCAGAGGAAAAACACATGGGCCTTTTCCTTATTTTATATTTAGCGTTTTCCTTTTTCTTTCTCTCATTTACTTTGCCTTTCATTGGTGAGAAGAAAAGACATTTTGAATGCCAATTAAATAAATGCATGTCAGCTGTGGTCTGGACTCCTTGGGGTTTTTACATTCACACATAGTTTTTTACATAATGAAACAGAAAATTGGCTATTCAGGTTCAAGAGATTAAAACAGAACAGCTTTTGAGTTACTAGCTCATATAGCAGGAAGTACATTTCACATAGCCTGATGTTAGTTTAGTCTGGTCATAGCAATAAACAGCAGATTAGCTTTTGTCAACTTATGGATAGTACTCCAGTTTTCCAGATGTTTCTAGAAGCTATTGTTGCTACAAATATTTTGTCTTCCTGCTGTCCACAATGAAATTGTCTCAAATGTATGTGATCACAGAGAAACCTGAAGAAAGAATTTCCTGTGTTATTCACTGCACTATTTTTTTTTTTTTTATTGCAAGAGGGCTCTTTTTTCTTCACTTATTAAATAATGATGAAAACACAAGCATTTGTAAAAAAATCCCATATTCTGACACCTGTTCCAGAACTAGCAAACACTCTGTGACATCCCTTAAACTGGAACTGCTTTCATACAAGTCAGCAATCTTTCTTGTTGATTCATGCTACTGATGAACCTTTGGGTTTTCCTATATACTTCAGTAGAAGATTTCTGTAATTAAAATTATTTCCTTACTCAAATTTTCAAATGATGTTTTATACCTGCAAGATCTTCTTTGGAGGAAACCAGTCGAGGAGAGCTGTTACCTGGCTCAATTCTTAAAGATAATCTGGAAAAACAAGTTTTTAGAGAAATTAACAAAAAAAAAAAATTCTCAATAAAAGTTGAAAGAAATTGAAAACGTAATTATTTTGGCAGTGCTAACTAGCATTTTACTGTCTTGGAAGTGTAGTTATTTATTCTGTGATGCAACCAAACAATTTTTTTTAAAAGTAAATCGCTACCTGTAAGAACCAAGAAAGAAACTCTGAGGAAAGTCTGTAAAAGCAGAAGGAGAAATCATTATTTAATCCTCCCTCTCAGTTCAAAAACATAAGTTCATCCAGTCTTTCGCCTTGGGAAAAAAAAACATAAAAAGTTAGTAATTTGTATACAAACCTAACATTTTATTCCCTCTAAACATGAAAGCAAATTTCCTGTTACCATGTCGAAATGTGCACACAGAAATATCTATTTTGTTACTGTGAATTACAGAAAAGAAGCTTAATAGAGCAAAGTGACCAACACCTTATAGTAAAAGAAAGTGATTAGAAGAAAGTATTATATGCCACGCTGCCTCACTCCATGTGTTTTATTATGTACTCACTCTTGTGCTCTCAGCATTCCAACCAATCTCAATCTCCCAATGCACATCACCTCTGCCATTTCTCAAGTTTAGGCAGTCTTAACTAGACATTCATGGGTCCTTTGCTCTGTACCAGTCTGACAAAAAGGTATGAAGGACTACAATGTTAAGTAAACTTTAATGGACTAGGCATAAATCCAAAGAAAATAACTGCTATCATTGCCCAGCAGTGAACACACACGAAAGCTGGAAAGCTTCAGCACCTTGCTGTGCACCCCAAGGAAAGGCTTTCTGACTTCATTAAAAACATGCAAAGGGGTGGAGGAAGAAACCTATGACAGCATTTCAAAATATCATGTATGGCTCAGCCACTTTCCTTACTACTCTTTATTGGGAATACCTTTCAGTTCCTTCTCTACAATATTCCAACACTGTCAACTATGTTTTAGTGTGAAGTCAGGTAACAAAGCTACAGTCCTTTTCATGTTTTTGAATTTCTATTCTTCTAACAGTACTAGATTCTTTTAACTACCCAAAGTAATGTATTTCAAGTAGGTAATGAATCATTCCTTTCCAGACTACTTTTCTTTCTGTCCACTTGATTTCTGTGACTAGGAATCAGTAACATAACTCTCCTAGAAAGTTACAATAATACAAGTCAGTGCAAGATTCAAATGTTGATCACATGGGAATTTCTTTCAGTATGGAAAAAAGACAAAAGAACTTAATGAAGTCCTTAATGAAGATTTAAGGCAAGTGCATTCTTACACCTTCTTTAGTGACAAAAGTGAGATCAACTTCCATGCAACTACTTGCACTATATTATTTCTCTCTCTTTCTGCCTAAAATTATTCTTGTGAGGAAGAAAAGAGGAACATAACAGCAGGAAGAAAAACCTGACACCTTTATGTTTTTAACAAGGTTTTAGGAAGAGCTATGCTATGATTACACCATTTAGAAAGCATGTGTGTTTTGTGCTGCACTTCTGTGTTGGAATTCACCAACAGAGCAACAAATGAGTCTCCAGTGCTATCAAATAAGATTACATCTCTCTCCGCTGGTCATCTCCCCAGAATATGGGAAGCTAGATAATGTTGGTTATCTGTTTGGTTATGTTAAACGGCACTCTGAATCTTAGCCCTTTCTAAGTCTCTGACAGTTTGGACGTTGACTTCCATGATGCCAGAATTCTGCAATGTTTCCAGAAAAACTAGAATGCAATTTATCTGTTTTCAACTTATGAAAATACAGATGTATTAAAAGAAGAACACATAAATGCAAGCCTAAATGTATTTTGGTAAATATAAAATACTCATGCTGACATGTTATATTTAAAATAAACTGTTGAGAAACAGATGTCATTCCTGAGTCACCTTCTCCTCTATTCCCCCTCTCCTCCACAAGGCTGGAAGCAATCAAAAACATTCTTTATTTCCAAGAAGAGATACTGACAGTCAGTACAGTTTCAATCAGTCCTGGCTTGTTTGCCACCACCTAAATTCAATTTTGCAATTCCTCTGACACTCCATTTTCCATGGAGCAGCACAAGTTCCACACATGCACACACATGCTCAGTGTATCCCAAAGAGGACCCTGGAGCCAGAATCTGGTGTGGCCCCTGAGAGGCTTAGTGTGATACTTTCAATAGATCAGTGCATACTTTGAGACTGATGTGCTTACCACCAACATGCATCATCCATATCCACAAACACCTAACGACACTCTCACAGCTGACTGTTCAATGTCAATCACTAGCATTACTTTAAATAAAAAACTACCTTGGTTCCAGCATGCCTAATAAACCACTCATAAGGCATAAAGACACTCTGTTTTGTGTTGGCCCTTGTGTAACATCAGAAATTCATCTCAGAAGTCACTATTCTGTGATATTCATCCAATATCACAATAGTATTAAGATTTTTTTTGTTTGTTTCAGGAATCCTTTTCAAAAAACAAATCTTTGTTTTACCATGGTAAGGAAGCCTAGTTTTAGTGCATGGTCTAAATGCTGACATACAAAATTTCAACGTTCCAAAATTATACTGCAAGAGTTCAGCTAAGAGACACATCAGGATAAATCCTAGATATCAGCCTTAGAAACTGCCCACAAAAACTGAAACTTCAAAACTGAGGAGTTAGTATTAATAATCTAAGGTCAAACAAAAATTGAAAGTAAAATCTCTAGGAAAAAAATCAGCATAGAGATTTGCTGAATTAACAAATACCAATCTACCATCGGAAATTAAGACAAAGCTTCTACACGAACAAGTGCAGAAGAGTATGTGAAGGCTTTGTTCTTGGATTGTAGAAAGATGACTGAACAATTTTTGGTTTTTTTAAGCCTGATACTCAAAATATTTTCTGGAACATGTTAGGGCAGGTATGCTCTGGAAAGTAAGATGGATGGACCTCTATTTCAACCTAGTTTTAAATAACACTCTGCTACTGGGCCATACAGCTCATTTTAGAGTAACCTTCCTAGCAAGCAGGAAAAGAGGAACCTAACATAATGCAGAAAATAAATTAGAGAGTCAGTCTTGAACATAGTTCTTTCTCATGGAAGTATGCTCTCCAGTACAGGATGAAACTATTGCTAGGACAGTACAGCCACTGTTACTCAATTCTTCTTGTATCAAGCAAGTAAATTAAGACAAAGAATAGTCTTTCACAGAAGTTTAGCTGCTCCATGAGGAGGCTGAACAAAACTTACTAATCTTTGTTGAAACAAGGATGATATTAGTTGCATCAAAGCACTCCAGTCTTCAAAGCTGTCCCTTAGGGCACTTCTGACCATTATTTGCATACCAAACAAGACGGGTCTGGCATATCTGAACACTCTGGGCTGCCTGTCTAGCATTTAAACAGTAGGTCCTATGACAGTAGGTCAAGCAACAGTAGGTTCCTGGGACCTTCTCCTGGAAGGATACTGTCCCCCAGTATCCCCCAATATTCTCCTGCTGCTGGAGAGGCTGCAGCCCAAGGCTAGGACAGGTGCACTCTTCACTGGGATGTGAAGTTGGATGACTTGGACCCAGAGAGTGGTAGGGAATGGTGCCACATCCAGTTGGGGCCAGTCCCTAATGGGGGTTCCCCACGGCTCAGTCTTGCGCACAGTCCTATTTAATATCATTGTTGATGATCTGGACAAGAAGATCGAGTGCACTCTTGGTAAGATCAGTAAGCTGGGTGGGAGTGTTGATGTGCTGGAGGGTAGGAATGCTCTGCAGAAGGATCTGGACAGGCTGGATTCATGGGCCGAGATCAGTGATGTGAGGTTCAACAAGACAAAGCCCTGGTTCCTGCAATTCAGTTACAACAACCCCATGCATTGCTACAGGATGGGAAAGAGTGGCTGGAGAGTGGTCCAGGAGAAAGGCACCTAGGGGTGCTGGTCAACAACAGCTGAGCATAAGCTTGCGTATGCCCAGGTGGGCAAGAAGGCCAGTGGCATCCTGGCCTGTATCAAAAGTACTGCGGCCAGCAGGACTAGGGAAGTGATTCTCCCTCTGTACTGGCGAGGCCAAAACTTGAATCCAGAATTCAGCTCCGGGAGCCTTACCACAGGAAAGACATTGAGGTACTGGAGCATGATCACAGAAGGGCAACAAAGTTGGGAAAGGACCCAAAAGATAAGGCAATTCTCTGCAATTCTCTGACTGGAGGGTATAGCCAGCTGGGGAGCAACCAGCAACAGGCCTAGGGGGAACAATCACAACCTGTGCCAGGGGAGGTTCAGGTTGGACATCAGGGAGAATTTTGTCACACAGGGGGTTGTCAGGCATTGGGAAAGGGCTGACCAGGGAGGTAGTGAAATCATCATCCCTGGAGCTGTTCAAGAAACAACTGGATGTGGCACTCAGTTTACCTAGTCTAGTTGACAAGGTGGTGATCGGTCAAAGGTTGAACTTGATGATCTTGGAGGTCTTTTCCAACCTTAGTGATTCCATGCTTCTATGATTCTATTTTTGCATCCTGTGGAAGAGGCAGTCAAGCCACAATTACAGCTACTGAACCATATGGCCACTGGATCACTATGAATCTTAGACTAACAATGAAGGTTTTTTTCCACCCCGCCTTTCACCACAACTCTTGGTGGAAAAGATCCAGGGAATACAGCTGCCTGGGAGGCTTATTGAAGATGAACTGCAACGAAGGTTCACTGCTTCAAGTACTAATTTAAGTACTACTACTCACTTTAAGTACTAAGCATAATACCTGCTCCCATAGGACTGGAACTAACATGGTACAGCTAGGACTTCTATAGCACCAGCATTGCTAGGAGTCAGTATAGCCTTTTAATTGCCAATCAATTTCTCTTGAATGTTTTCCCACAGCATCTTGCCTTATCTGAACCTAAATTTGAACTGATTTTTCTGTAAGTCATCTTATTACTCTATTGCCTAATATGCTCTGAAGAACCAAGTTATAGGCATAGGTAGCAGCCTGATGATCCTGTCCTGTCCCGACAGATAATACTGAAACACAAATAACAGTCTTCAAACTGGTTTCACTCAAGAAACAACTGTGAGAATACAAGGCCTGACCTAACAATGCCAAAAGGTCAGAAAAAAAAATTGATAGGAATGGCTGCAAGGTATGTCTGGTTAGGAGAGGATAAGGTATTGCGCCACAATACTACATACTGCTAAAACTGAGCAGCTTCTGCAGAAAACGGTATATGGGCTGACCAAGAAAGATCTGTTATTTTTAGGATATGACATCATTGTCAGGGGTTTTCTGGAGCATGCCTGCTTGCTGACAAGCACAAACCTAAAGGAAGCAATTGGACTGGCACAAAAAAAATTGTAGAGAAAAGCTTTGTTTATATAAAGTGGCTGCCATATTTTCCTTGCCAGTGTAATTGAGGTTTTCATTTGGCAAAACACATGTTGAGATTCTGCCAATATGTTTTAGGACAACTATCTAAGTGTCTCTTCCTGACAGCCTGGTACTGAGATAGTTCTGTTCTTCATGCCAAAGGTGACACACATTTTTCTGCAGAGAGCCCTAATGCTGTCCCTGGCTCAAAAAGAGCAGTCACTGCAAAGAAAAAGACAGAAGAGGTTCTTACCCACTCTAAAAGCTTAGTACTCTCTGCATTTTTAAAGCTTACAGTTTCTTCTGGCATGGGACCAGAAAATGCTATGAAACTAAAGGGAAACTGACTGAGAGGAAAATGTGAAATCAAATACTTAAAACAAAAGCCAAAAACTTCTTACCTAGTGTAAAATGGAAGAGGAATGAGAGTTTTCTTTAAGGGTAGATGTGATGTGTTTTGATGAATTAAATTAATTTTATTAATTAGTTATATTTAATTAGTTATATTAATTAAATAGTTTTATTCTGATGAAACAAACATGGTAGAGAAAGATCAAGGTTTTCCAATGTATATAAGCTGTAGCAACTTTCCTGTGGTAAGAATCAAATCTTTCCCTCTTTTTAATACCTTTTGTGACTTTACTCCAGTTTTTCCTTGCCACAGTGAAGCCTGGAAAGAAAACCACTAAACTTGATTGTATTAATCTCACAAATAACTAAATTTTAAAAATTAAGGATTACATGATCTTTAAGATATATCAAATGCCTTCAAGCATTATGAGCAAGCTTGCTACTAAAGTTACATTAATATTCAGATTTAAAATAGAATTACTTCTAGTTTTTACAAATATTATATTATGGTGTCATATGTTTATGGAAAACACTTGTTTAATTCATTTTTTTGGAAATAGTACAGTTTATGAAAGATATTGTATACATGGGGTTAACACTGATGCATCATCAGGAAACTCCATCTAAAAATCAAATTTAACAATATGAACAGTTTCTTTAATCCAATCCAGGGGTTGTAAAGCCTCTACTAACTACAGTTCTTCACCTTTGCCAATGACTGCTTAGTTTAATTTTTCTCTGTCTTCACAACTTGAATGAAGCACAGAAGCTTGTGCAAAATTAGTAAAGAAAGACCATTTGTTAAATTTCAACACTGAGGTTTAAATCTCAGACTACCCTTAATAAAAGTCTTGGACCTCTTGACCTTTTCAAAGACTCTGTGCACTGCTCATGGTCAGTGTGCATCTCTTGCACAATGTGTCTGTGAGTGAAACATATACAATGTCATGGGACTGAGTAAAGGAATTTACACATTCCTTTGCACTATCATTTACTTAAACCCTCAAGCATGCAAGCATGGATGGCCAGAACTGCATACAATGCTCCATGTAAGCTCTCACCAGCTTCTTCTGAAGCAGTATAAACAACTCTATTTTTTCATGGAAACACTATATTTGATAGGCAGTAGGGATGAATTAGTCAAGTGCTGTATCTCACTTGTGACAGCTATCTACTGATCAACGCCTATAAACTAGTGTGAGAATAATTATATAACATTCCAGGGTTTTTGGCACTATTATTTTAGCCATCAGATTGTTTCTTGGTGGTATCTAAACCACGTTCTATTTCAATGAACCCTTCCATCACTGTCTTATTAGCATATGGTCTAAGTACACATAAATTCTGAGACAAAATTCTTAACTGAAGTATTTAACAAAACTGGTAACAAGACCGGTTTTAAAGAAGTTCATTACCACCCTACTCTCCGAAACATGCTAAAATATTTTATACTAGCATTGTATGACTGAACATATGTTTGCTTTGAATACTTCAAATTCTGCTTAAATAGTTACTTTATTTGTCAACAGCTAATTGTATAGCATTGCATCTAGCTTGGTTGAGCTATTTAAAACCTCAGTTCCTTAGCCTATGACAACTTTCTAGTTCTCTCAGAATTACTGGCCAGGGATTATCACTTTTAACTAGAGCATGTTCACATATTGACCAATGAGCCTCTGGCATCTGCTTCAAACCTCTGTGCGGGTTAACTCTTCTCTGTGTCCTTTGTAAACATTGTTTTAATATGCTTAAACCCCCAAAACTTAGTATTAACTTACTAAAAACAGTAACTTGACATTGGTAGATGTCCTCAATGTATTATTCATAATACTATAGAGTCAATGCTGGACATCTTGGAGATAACTTTAGTATTACTGAACAAAATTCCCAGAACACAATCATCAATTAATAGAATAAAGACTAGATTTTCATCTACTCTAAACTGTTACTTTGCACTAGTACATTTCACTTTGTAAATTTGCTTATAGTCATAAAGCAAGACAGTAATTCTGGATTTTACTTAGCAGAAACACCTTAAAACATCTTCAGCCAAGGGCTTTTTGCTCAGTTCTTACTAAAACTAATGACTAAGTAATCTTTCTGTTACATTTCTCAATGCCTGAAGAAAAGAACAGTACTTACTTGTAATTGTCATCTTCTACAAATTTCTGAAGTTCCTCAATGTAACGGACAGACTTCAAATACTTTTGCACATGGGGAAGTGTTGTGAGATAATCTGTGGGATGTTCAAACAAACAAAAACCATTAACATTTATGTCATTCAGAATTATAATTTTTTCAGGTGATTTCTTTTTCTGGATCTTATGATACCTTCATGGAAACAGAAATTGAACCTCCCTAAAAAGTAAATTGGGCAGAACTAATTCTTTGACCCTAAAAAGGTGTTTAACACTTGACTGAGCAAAAGTGATGCTCTCAGTTGTTAAAGAAAATACAGATGCATTTCATCATCATGAAAGCTGGTGGATTTCATTAGATGCTATCTTGCTGGTGGAAAAAAATTTTCTGCTGCAAAACTGCTTGAATTTTTTGTTCATTGTTCTGGGGAAAATCAAAGCCTTTAGCCATAGGTATTAGTGGTTCTCATATGTCCGTGAACTGAGGAGAATGAAAGACAGTTCAGAATGACAGAAAAACCGCTTGACACATGGTGCATGGACAGGAACATGCCTTGTAGTACATAACTAAAGTTTTGTGGTCTTGTAAAGGTAACTGTTTTAAAGGCATCCATTATGCCAGAATATTGTTTCAAGGCCGTATTTTACTTTTAATCTTAATTTTAACAAAGGACTCAAAGGTAATGCAAGGCACTGCAGCAAGCTACCAAAATTGTAAAAAGGAAAGGGTCAATGAAATAAGGAGGTTTCTTTGTCATCCAAAATTTTCAGAGACAATATGAAACTCACAATAAGAAAATGGTACCTGAATGATCTAGCTGTTCAGAATCATATGTAATTATGCCTAGTTCTTACCTTTAAATACTTTGAAATACCGAAGTTGACAAAAAAGGGCTGGATACTTAAGCATACACAGTTAACATCTCACCTTGTTTTTTCACAATCTAACAATCCTTGTTCTTTAAGCTCTCCAAAACTTCAGCTTTTAAATTTTCTGAATTTTATTGTTTAGCTGCACTCAAGGCTTTTCAGCTTGTTTCAAGTTTAACCAATGAAAAGTCGTGCTAAGTCACCAAGAGTACACTGAGTATTCACTAAGACACCAAAACCAGCACATTTATTGATATACAGCTTCACTAGCAGGCTAGAACTGCAGAAATTATTTTTAGAGTAAAATTCTGCTAACAAAAAGAAACAACCCCTCCTTTTCCTGACTTCATCCAGTAGCAACACACTCGCAAAAGCTTAGCACATTGAACAACCAAGTGTAGACTGAAATATTTGTATTTCATTTTGTAACTATATTACCAGTATGCTAACAACAAAATGATAACCAAATGAACACATTCCACACTCTAGACATCGTATCTACTGCAAAATAAAGGGAAGATATTAAGATAATCTCTCTGATTGCCCCTGGTGGAAACAGTATATAAGCCAAAGGCAATAGCTGCACTTGAAAGTATGTCATTTGTACCCCACATGTAACAGTAAACTCTACACAACCTCTGTTATAGCTCTTACAATTTTGAATACATGCTTATCTGCCCAATTTGCTGGTAAGACTGAAGCTACACAGAAGTGGAAGCTACATCACTTACTAGTGTTCAACTCTACCAACATTAGCCTCTTGCGTTCCCTCAGAATCTGCTTCCACAATTTCACACTAAAGAAATTTTAGTTAAGGCTTGATAGACATAACAACATTTACCAACCATAGTTGCAGGATACTTGCAGATCAGCTATTATTCGGAGAATATTGTTCATTTGATTGGATCTTTGTTCATTCTCCATTATGCTGTCTGAAGCAGGATATGCAGAATCTATGTAGATTAAATCCAAGAGATAAATTCCTGAAACAAACAAATCAATCAACCAATTGATCTAGTGTTTCAAACAGAAACAGTTGCATAATTTTTAATGAACATAGCTGTTTACGCCCCTGTGCTCTGGGCCCATTAAACAAAGGAGATCTTGGGATTTGCATTTTGAAAATTTCCAAAATTACTGCTTGAGTTCCATGACACCCCTTAAAAAGAAAAGTTTTTCTGCACTTAGGCTACTGCCTACTATGAGCAATTTGCAGGACCATAAAAAGGACACTAAGAAAAGAATGAGAGGTGCCCCAGGCAGTGGTGCTGACAGTGGGGGGACACAGTGCTGCTGGCTCCCATGACCAGAGACCACTGCAATACCTCCTTTGTCTGCCACCAGTGGGGAAGAGCTCCATTAACTTTTCTGCCCTGAGACTTCGGAATACTTTATGGAAATCCTTGGCAAGTCTTTTTCTCACTCAAGCTGAGCTCGCCACACATCTGTTTCCTCAGATCTCTACCACCTTGACCGGTACGTTGCTCATTGGATCACACTGTGTTAGGTCCAGCATTAGCCAGGTTGCAATATCTAATTTCTTTAGGTTTTTACCTTATTCATTCATGCATTCTGAAAAAGCCTTACACTGCTTAGGGAGGAATGAATGAAGAAATCACATGACCTGTTATTGAAAACTGAAGAGACAGACAGAGAGGCGACAACAAGCCAGAACAAATTCAGTTTGTTATGAACTGTTTAATGCTTTGCCTGGAAAGCATAAGGCCATAACTGTCTCTCAAGTGCGCAGCAATCTGTGAATTTGGACTATGAAAGAACCATATATGCCCATTAGACCCACTGACATGATAAATAGGAGAGTGCTCCAGAGACCAAAGGTAATTTAGTAATCCCACCAAAACCAAAAGGGACATTTAGACCTTGTAAATGAGTGGAAGAGAGCTGGATTAACAACTGAACAACATACAAACCATGGGAATTTCCAGTCATGCTGGAGTTTAAACAAAGAAAAAGATGCTTAGAAATCAGGTCAAGTTTTATAGTCTACTTTAACTTTCTGCAATGACACAGATAATTTTCATCCCATATTAAAAATCCTCTCTTGAAGAAATATATCTCGTTTTTTATATATTTATTTATGTAGCTATATAATTATTTTGTATGTTTTATATATAATCATATTTATATATTTTTATATATCTCATAAATATAAGTACAGTTTATAAACCAGAGGTTCATATGACTCTGACCACCTTAACAGTTTTATCTTAACAGTAACCTGCAGTATTTATTGCTTTCTCCCAAAAAGTATCTTCTAAAAACCGTTCTCAACTTATCTTCATTTCTCTCTCTACACATTTCTACCTCTAGAAAGACAGAATGATGTATAATCAAAAGTTATTAATGCTGTGAATTATTGTTTTATTTGCTTCCTTTTCTTAAAACAAAACAAAACAAAAACCCCTCTGTTTTTGTAATTTATATTAGCAGTTGGTAGTTTTAGACCTACTGATAAAGTATGCCAATGTCATTCTACTTCTCAGCTACAGTAATTCTTCAAGCCAAAGGATGAGTTTAAAGAAAGAGGGAGTAATTGGGGTTTGCTTTCCTAGATTATAAAAATACATACAAAAAGCAGAGAGGCAAAAAGGAAAAAAGGATGACTTTATGTGATTAGAAGACAATTTTGTACAAGTTTGTCAAGGGCAGCAATACCTACTCTTTGTTTGTCCTTTTCCACTCTTGTGAAGATAAGCTATTAATCATACCAGTTTATTTTATCTCATACTAAATTTCACTTATCATACCAAGGAAATATAAAGAGCACTTTTGTCCTGCTTTGTTTCCATGTCAGTCTTACTTAGCTTTAAAAGAGGGAAAACCAAACCCAATTGTTATTTTCACCTTTTCTGAACTTTATCTGAACAAGGGTTTCAACCACACTGGGAACTGCTTTGGCCATCATCCCACACACTCGAGAGACCTTAACACCTCCACAAGGCCAGCACAAACCAGGCACCTTATACCTCAGAATGAGGGAAGAACTCCAATTTCCCTAATATTAGAGTGGCTCTGTAGCAGTTTAGCATTGAGCAAATCCTGAGTCCCCAAGGTTTTGCAATGACCTAGAGGTCATACCTAGACTGAGGTTCCATACAGCAGCTCTTCACTGTCCTCTCCTGTCAAGTGGCACATCAAAATGTAGTTAGAGTTATGACTGTAAAGTTTCTATTTGCTCATAGCCTCTCCACTGCAACATGCCTTATGGCAGCCTGGGTCAAGGCCACTTTCCAGCTATTTTGAGGAAGTCTGTAGCCTCTCATTGATATTAAAGATATAAACACATTTCCACTCTGCAGTAGTAGTTGTAAGCATTTTTCTCAAGACAAAGAATTTATTTTCCAGGACAACATACAGATGAGGACCAACAAGGTATACAAGCACCAAAAAGGATGAAAGGTGCTAGCCTAGGCCCTGCAAATTCCAAATAAAAGTGTAAGGAAATGGGCTTTTGGTAGGTAGTGGGGTGCAGGAAGAAAAAACCCAAACTGACAGATGTCAAAAAAATTAAACTGATTGTAATATGCTAGAATATAAAAGAACACATTTTTTGTAATTACACACCAAGCCACCCCTTTCCCATATTGCTCCTCTCCCTCTCTTCCTTTAAAGCAAGAAGGATAATCAAGTTTTATGAATTTTTTTTAATCTTGGCAATGATATTTTAAACTCTTCTATATATCTGATGCAATCGTGGGCATAGATAAGAATCAGTTCATTTTGCACAGAGGAATGACAAAATTATTCCCTTCAGCAAAAGACTTCAAGACCCGCTTCTCAAAGGAAAGCCTCAGGGCTGCCCCATGCCAAAGCAAACACACAGCACTAACTTTTCAAACTTTGGCTCACATTTGTGCTACTGTGCACTGAAAAAAGCTAGGATGTGAGGCCACCAGGATATTTTCCACAGGGTGAGCTCATGGGCAGCTTCTTCCACAGGCAAGTATCATTTTCCAGTGATACTCACTTTTCTCCATTATCACCAGAACTAATTTTGCAGCTGGATATTGTATGCAGACAACAGTGTTCATTAGTTTATGGTCCCATGGAAGTAACAACACATGCTAAGGAAAGCAAAGCCAAATAATCCAGGACTACATTTATGAATGAAAATCACTTTGTGTAACGGGGACAAATTATTTTTAAGCTGGTAAAAGAAAACCAAACCTGAGATACCAAGCTTTCAAACTTCTACTAGAGAGTTCAAACAAAGAAGTAATATTAGTAACAGTTTAAAGACAGGAAAACATTAATATGGCAAAAAAGTGAACTTCAAATGTAGCAGTCAATGCCACATTTTGAGTCCTCCACCCACCAGACAACAATTTCCAAGGCTAGATTTTATTGAAAAAATATTTATGGAGAACTGCAGTGTTCAGCAGGATGCAAACCTAAGTCTGTATATTTGTGTCTTGATTTACAGTTAAGCTTCTCCTATTATTTTCTTTATTCAATACTCAAAGCTTCTGAGAAAGTAGCACTGGGACAGATAATAAATAAGCATACTTTGGAGTTGATGGGTACTAATAAAAAGGTCTTCAGAAAAATACTCCCAAGCCCTCAAAAAACGAATGGTTATTCAGCTTCACTCAGTTCTGAAGAACCTGAACTGGAACATGTAAGCTTTAAAATGTTCATGAACAACTACAGTACGCAATTTGTCCCTCATTAAGAAAGACGGACATAACATGCTATGAAAGACAAAACACTTTCAGTCAAGTAAATAACGTACAAATTTATACTAATGAGAAAAGCTGGGCAGGTATTACTTTAAATAGCAGTAACAGAAACAAAGAGGAATCTGGTTTTTTTTGGCTTTTTCCTCCAAGTTAGAAAGCCTGGGTTCAAGCTTTCTGCTACGTCACAGATTTCTTTTACCTGAGCAGCAAC
Source organism: Ammospiza caudacuta (assembly GCF_027887145.1). Taxonomy (NCBI): domain Eukaryota; kingdom Metazoa; phylum Chordata; class Aves; order Passeriformes; family Passerellidae; genus Ammospiza; species Ammospiza caudacuta. The sequence goes on from NC_080613.1 coordinate 140,929, forward strand.
ATTTATTCCTAACAATTCAGAATTTGGGGGGTTTATGACAATTTGCAGGCATGAGGTGTAATCCAAAACTTGCAGCACCTAAAATTGTTTCACAAATATACACTGTTGCAAAACCAATCATAAAAGACATCTGCGCAAATAAAGACTGAAAACTTGCATCATTATCAACTGCGTCTTTTTTACTTTTTAATTTTTTAAACTTTTTTTATAATGACTATAAAACTATACTGAAAATAGTACGGCTAACAAACAAAAAATTAGGTGGTTAAACCACCCCACTACTGCATATTTGATATATACTTTCATGCATAGTGGTCTGTTAAGGGTCTGTGCAATTCTGCAAATGCAAGTAAGCTAGGAAACAGTTGATGTATGATATTTTTGTCAGTCAGACATTCCCTACTTTGCAACAAAAAATAATTAGCTGATAGAGAAGTATTTCACACAAGCCTGGGGACTTCAATTTATTATTCTTAGGTAACATTTTGATCATGTACTATAATAAATATCACAGTTATTTGGTAAATTGTACTGTTACTGTGAACAAACACATGGTGTAAAAGGAGGTAAAAAAACCCTTAAATGTTTTAATGAACAGTTTAGTTCCCTATTTACAATCATGTACACTTCTAAATATTCACAGCCCCTGAATGCACATATGCTGCTGTGTAACACAGATGTCTGGGCATAGAGCATTCCTTCAGCACAGGAAGCAGAGTCTGCAAGACATGCACTAACTGGCACACATAAAGTAAGAGAATCTGTGGAAAGTAATTATTTTCCATTTTTGCTCCTCACAAATTGAATAATGACACTGGTTTGACAGGAGGACCAGAAGAGACAAGGATATATTTCCAATTTGTAGTCAAGAATATTTATGAAAGCATTTTCCTACATACAGTAGTGTGGTTGTATCACACTAAACAAAGCAGAGGACAGAGGGACAGTAACTTATCAATTAACTATGTGGTAGAAAGTCCAAACTACTACAGTCAGCAGTTTGTAAAACCAAAGACACCATTGTTAGGAGATTAGCTCATAGGCAAAAAAGCCAACTGTTTTGTGGTATTGCTGGTTTCAAGAAGACTGGATATTTTCCAAGGATTAAGGACTGGAAAATTTTTCTACAAAACCAAATGTATATACTGGTTAACCTTGGCAGGATTGGAATACTCTAAAAAAAACTGAAGACAAACCTTTCCTAAGGCAACATCATATAATTTGTAACATACAGAAATGTATTCATCATAAAATGTCTGAAGAGAGACTTCACACATTTATGACATGGTCCCATGGACAGCCGTCAAGGTGATTACAGGTTTGGAAAACTTCCCATATGAAAAAAGGCTAAAGGAATTGAATTTGTTCAGCTTAGAGAAGAGGCAGGAAGGGAACCTAACTGCTCTTCCAGTACACAAGAGCAGTCACGGGGAAGATGGAAATACTCTCTCCAGAGTGATAGCAACAGGTCAAGAAGTGATGGGGGAGCATTCTATCTGCATATAAGCAAATTTCTTCTCTGTGAATACACTTAAATATTGAAATAGGTTTCCCAGAGGAGGACAGCAATTTCCCTTGCTGGAAATACTCAAGATATGGCTTGACTGGACACTGGGTAACCTAATTTATGGCCCTGCTTTCCACAGAAGGTAGATAAAATAATCTCCAGGGATCTCTTCAAGCCACAACTCTACTGTTCTATGACAAGCTTGAAAAATGTGCTGGCCTATACCTGCATATCTATTATTGAAGGGGAATTTGGAGTACAGCAGTTTTATGGACTAATTTGCTGCAGCAGGAAGGCTCTGCACATACAAGCAGACAATGGACCCTAATTTTAACTGTGAATAAAGTGAGTACTTCAAGCAATCTCTTTTATCATGTGATATAAGCAAAATTTACCTTATAAAAGTGTAGAGCTAGAGAGGGCACCTTATTTTGGTTCATTATGTCTCAGCAACAACAACTAACAAAATTAAAATTTGATGTTGATTCCATAGTCTTTCCTGAGTAATCTCACCCTATTCAACCCCGGGAATTAATCATCCCACATTTGTCACCACAGCAATGAAGCCTAATATAGAAAATCAGATCAATAAGTGCAGCAAAACCCAAGGAACTTTCAAACTAAAATACCAGTTTGTGAAAGAAAATGTTACCAGGAACTCAACTGGAATTACATTCAAGAAGCTGTACCGTGAATCATCTCTGACTGGTGCAGATCATTTTGTTATCCACTGAAACAGGCTAAATAATTCTGAAACTGTCTAGACCTTTCTACCAAAGCTTTCCCCCTAAACAAATAAGATTTTCTCCAGAATACTGTCAATTTTTTTTTTTTTCATTTTCCCCCAAAGCCCAGCTATTTCCTAATACATTTCCATGAATTAGGAAAAATACATTACGGAAGATTAAATGCTTTAAGAGTGATGCATTTTAACCTTTTTAAACGCATGCTATCCAATGTCAGAAAGCAGAAAATACTTCAAAAAAGACTATAGGAAAAAGGCAAAGGTACAATAGCTGTTTTCCAGATGTTGCTTCCTGTCAGCAGCAAGTGGTGGTTAGAGACTTCCTGAGACAGATCTTACATAAACACTTTCAGGTTTAAGTCTGGGTGGTAATTTTTCTTTACAATGTTTTTTCACTGGATCCATCAATTTTTTCTTTTCCCTGCTATTCCTACAAAAGCATTTTTCCTTTTTTAACTTTTGAGATTGAAAGATCTTGTGGCAAATGAATCTGGCAACTTAACTGCACCCTGTCTGGAAAAACAATTTGTTTAATTTCTCAAAGTTTACCTTTTTAAGATTGGCACATTCTTATCTCTTTCTGCTTACCTTGAATTTCTGATCACTCAGATGACTCAAAGTTAATTTCTATGGCCAGATGTTTCATAGTATTTTCAATCATTCTCAAAGCCAAGTCTTTCAAACCACTCCTTGCCAACTGCATTACCCTGCTGAAGACAACTGTCAGACTTCACAGCCAGAAATAACTGGATGTTAGTACCTTTCTGCTAGTAGGGTGTTTTATTCTGTAACCACAGACTTTAATACAAGCTGATTGCTGAGATTCTGAGGATGAAGGAGAAATCAACTATGAAATCTTTTGCAAAACACATCATTCAGCGTAAAGCTTCTTAAAAAAAACCAGTGAACTGCACTTCACAGCATTACAAATCCAAGGAAAAGGTATGCCCATTTGGTCCAAGCAGAATGCCCACACAAAGGCAAATCCTGTTTTTTCTCTTCAGTCCTTCCCAAGGAGCAAACACCTGTTGTTATACAAACAATTCAGCTATGCTACAAACACCTGGCACATCCAAATAAAAGCTCCCCGTCATCTATCAAGTCGGCACAACTTCTCTTTTTCCCTGTAGACAAAACTGCAACAGGTTGAAGAAATAAGCTTTGTCATATGCTATTTAGAACAAGCCATACACAAAAGCTTACAGGTTATTTAGACAGCTTTTAAGAGACTAAAAAGCACTCAGTACTTAATCAGGCTGATCTGTGTAAAAATATGCTTCTTGTTCAGCAAAGAGGACAGTCACAGAAACAGAGTTTGGCTAATTTTGATTTTTCAAATATTTTATTTATAACATAATTACCTGTAAGAGAACGCTTAATGACTAAAAATCCACCACAAGAAAAGTCTCTAGGCTCCTTCACTGAGTAAAAATTTTAGGCATTTAACTGCATTTATTTAAGTGCCCTAAAATCAATGGACCTAAACTATACGTTAAAGAGCTTAAAAGTGGTTATGGATACTTTATAAATATGAGCCTAAATCAACAACCTCATCCTCAGGAAATAGTTTTTTTCAAGAACCTTGGTGCTGTGGGGCATAACTTCAAGTTAGAAACCTGCATTTTCCTATAAAAGCAAAGAATCTAAAACTGTCCATTTTAAAATGAAAACTAAATACTCCACCCAAGTAGTAATCTAGCTAGAGAATCACCTATCTAGCTCTACAAGCAACTTAGGAACTGGAGAAACTGATCAGGAAACAACCACTCTAATATCCTGACAAACACTCATGGCAACCCACTCCCTTTGCTCTTCCTGCTGCCACTTCCCTCCCTTGAGCAGCGCTCTCCTAGGCTGAAAAAGCACCTTGGGAAGGAAGGAGTGTGAATCATACTCACGTTGAAAGAAAGTTTAATGGGGATATTGCTAAATCGGTCAAAAATTAACAGAATTATCACTTTCTGATTCTATTAAGCCAGCTTTTTCAGTATAAAACTGGAATAAAATCGGAAAAGCTTTGGACTGCTTTAATCCCAAGCATCCAGACTATGCTCCTAACTAGCACTGAAATGGCACTCCAGTCAGTGATCCTCCCTCTTTAGAATAGAAAGGAATAAGCTTCTGAGTTAAAATAGAAAATAATTAACATAACAATAGTAAGTTGAAGGAATCACAGGCCATACAGGGAAGGTACAAAAAACTTAGAAAGCCTAAGGCATATTGAATTGATAGTGTAATATAGTTAGACGTGAGGGTTTTTCTGACATTCACTTTTATGATGGAAATAATCTGTCATTATAGAAACAACTACTTGTTCATGTTTTAACTTGAACAGAACTGGTTTTAATACAGTGTCTTTAAACCTCTCTATTTGTCCTCTGGTTAACTCAAGTGCCCTCATATTGGTTTCCTCCAATTCTAAAAAACCCAAATATCTTCAAAACTGACCGACACATTGCAAACAAGCCCATTATTACAATGCACCCCATTAGTACAATACAGCTTTCTTATGATGCCAATGATATACAGTGACTGAAACAACCATTTGGTTTCCTAAACTGTAATAAAAAAGCCATTTTTATGTTGTAAAGTTTCACTTTTAATTTGCTAATTTCTTTGCAGGATTCCCAACAAGTTATAAAGGCAGATTTTAAATTCATTCATTCATTTGACAAACCTTTTTTTAAACCCACAGCTAATAGCTAATAACCAAAAACATTCTACACGCAGAGTTTTATAATAGCAAATTTTTAGAGGTTTTAGGAAAATTGCAAGAATTCCTATCACTCAAATGAGAAACAGGCTTTAGATTACCAGGACAAGTGTGAAGAAGCATTTAAAATGCACGGAGGTTCAGCCAAATAACGAATTCGTAATCTGCATTAGAATATTTTAAAAGAGCTTGCTTGAATTTGGACAAATTTATTGTCCACTATTTCTTTGGAGCTGTTGCCTGACAAAGATGACCTAGGAAGTACTAAGAAAGGAGCCCCTCAGCGGTACACAGAGCTAGTCTGCTGGCTCCGCTGGCGCCCGCCGAGCGCCTGGGATGAACGTCCATCCCCGCATCCCTGAGCACGCCGTGACGAGATCCGAAGGCAGGAAGTGCCCCCCCGGCCCCCGACATTTTGGGGCTGAGTCCCGTGCAATTACCCACCCTCACTGCCCTTGATCTAACAAAGCGGACGGGCGTTGCTCGCGGTCTCCCCAGTTTCCCCTTAACCCCGGCATGTGCCTTGTTTCGCGGCTGAAACTCGGCTTCCCCCGAGGCCGGTCCCGCAGCCCGGGCGGGCTCGGCCGGGGTGGCCGAGGCACGAAGCTCCTCCCGGCAGCCCCACTGCCCGGGGGCGGAGGCAGCTGGCCCGTCCAACCAGCGCCCGGCAGCTCGCCGCTGCTTTGCCTTCTCTTCCCCTTTCCCGGCCAGGATAAGCCTGCCACAAAGAGGAGGGGTTCAAATGAGGCAGCTCCGGGCTGCCTGACGGGACGGCCGGGAGCGCCGAGCGCCCCGCGGGAACGTGCCGCTTCGGACGCGGGACGCAGCCCAGAACCGTCTTGAGCAAGAAAAACGCAGAAGAGGAAAAGAACTGCAGAAGAGGAAAAGAATCCCCAGTACGTCCCGTCTGGTCCCAGCACGGCGCACGCGGACTGCGGGTCGCCGAGGCGATGTCACCGCGGTCGGGCCGCGGCGGCAGCTGCTGACGGGAGCGGCCGAGGAGCGCGGCGAGGAAGCCGAGCAGCCGCGGTAAGGACGGGCACTGCCGGGGGCTGCCGGGCGGGTGCGGCGGGTTCCGTACGCGCGGCTCACAGCTCCCGCTGCACGGAGGGAGCCAATGCAAGCTTATCAGAGTAGGACTGCTCCCTAAGGTAAAGCAGCAAGCCTGCTTATTCACTTCAAAAGAACAAAAAAATACCCCCGACCCTAAACAAAAATCCGTCACATATTAAAATAAAAGTTGTAAATATAGCTGAGACATTATGTGTCAGGCAGTGAAAGCCTTGGTATTATTTTCAAGAGTACGACTTTTTTTTTTTTAATCGTATTTTTGCGCCTTTCTTTGATCTTCACACTTCCTTAAACTTGCCATCCAAACTTGCCAATTTTTCTAGGACATACTATTTTCTAAAGGACTATCTGTCTTAAAGATTTTGAAACCTCCATTCGGTCTTTTTTACACTCATGTCCGATTAGGGAGATACAAAACTTTCTGATACTTAAACAGTCTATAAAGGAAATATTTGAAGTATTTCACAAAAACTTAATTTTACAAAGAAACTAGCATTTATGAGTACATTCATGTAGGCATCAAAGTATTACATGGTCTAACTGCTATTTTTCATGGGTAAAATGAGCCACATTTATTAAAATATGAATCCCTTTAAAGGCTGTTACGGACAATGTGCATGCACACATATGAGCACACTCAGTATGAGCACTTTCTGGTAGTGATTGGATTAAGTGAAAATAAGGTGAGGCCACTGTTAAGGGAAGCAACAACAAAAGCAGTGCTTTCTTTCAGTAATTACATTCCACATCTATGACAGAACTTTAGTAAAGCACAAAGAACAATCCACAAACAACTAAAATTCTTGGTAATCAAGAATATTTGTACTTCTTGTAACTAAAGTTTTTGCCAAAACTTGAAGAAAGTTACACGGCAACAATAGATACATAAACTTCTGCAGTTTCTTTCAGCAACCTATCGGTTGCAACCTATTTCAAAACAAAAGTTTTCCAAGACCTCATGAAGACACTTTCGTTCTGATGTGCTGCTTAATCATCCAATCCCCTCATTAGAAAAAGTATTACCTTTTAAGAAAACTGAAGTGGTGCTTGAACTAAAATTTCAGTTTTAAGAGGGCAGAAAATCTGACAAGAGAATGTCTTCTAACTCGAGTGTCTTAAAGGAATTAATTAGTTAATGCCAGTGTGGCACTTTTTACACTGGAAGGAACTAGTGGCAAAACTGCAAAAGTGATTCCCCCCCCCAAGGTGGAGTTAAATTTTTCAATTCAGTTCTGTATCATGTTTTCATAAACTAGCACTGCATGCTACTATGTGTCAGCCCTTTCCTATGTATTTACTTTAAAACTTAGAGCCCAGCTTTAAAGGTTTTTTTCCAATACATGGAAAAATGTGGTCTACATATTACTGTGCTGTGTTTTCACTGTGAATTGCTGTTTCCTTTAACAAAACAAAAAACAAACAAACAAAAAAAATCACTAGATTTTTCACAGCAATACTTTTCATCGAAAAGCTAAGACGTGAGCTTATTCTAAAAGAAACCCTGCAGCAGTGGACGTCCCTCCTCTTAGAAAAGAGCAAATTTCACACTAAGTTTTAAGATTACCTTTGAGAGGTAAAAATTGACAGGATAATTTAACATAATTCCATGGAATAAAACGTGTAAAGGAGTGAAAAACAGAGCATGACCTCTAAGACAAGGGACAGGGAGTAGGAAAGAAAGCAGATTCAAAAAATTCATACTTGTCTGTCTTATCACAATGGTGTTGTGAAATCCAGATCATATTACTGGCTTGGTGCCTGGAACATGCCAGCTAACTGTAAGTCCACAAACACTGGCTATCAAAGGATTCTATAGAAGCAAAAACCCAAGATTTGTTTTAAAAAAACGCAAAACCAAACCTTCTGATCTTTTCATAGCAGGATTTTACATTTTCAACACCCTTGCTTCATTTGCTTTTATAATGCAATAAAAATGTAAAACTGCAATAATATAAAAATATCTTTCATTATCAAAGACAAAAGTATTAAACAGTAAAGATGTGTTGCTAGCTATTCATGTTTCTTCTTTAGAATGCACAGCTATCAAATTATGTATGAATTCACAATAAAATACAGCAGTTTATCTTCAAGAGAATAAATGCTGTCTTAGTTAACACTATGCCTTTTGTGAACATGCCTCCTTTATATGCCTCAGTGCCTGAGGATTCTGCACAGAAGATGGCATATCAGAGGTACAGAGGAAAAGACAGCCCATCAAAAGGACTCCTGGCCTTGTTTATTAGATATGACCAGCACAAAAACCAGTGATTAACAGTGGTTTAGCATAGCTGAATGAACTCATTTGTATGTGTGGTATCGTTTTTTTCTTCATAGTCAAAGCAACCATTTCAGAAAATATGAGTGTCATGCAAAAGTGTGTGTGTGTTATCCTTTTTATGTATGTGTTTTTCACCTATCTGGGTATTCTGAAAGGCTTTGATGTGTGAGACTAATTACAGTGCATTCAGTTCTGGCATGCTGGACCTACATGAACTCTTAAACAATCCAACCTGTAGACTGTAAGCCCTTCCTCAGTCAGAGCAATTTGTAGAGATGGAAATAAATGGTGAGTGTTGGACCTTGCCTATCCACTCTTTAATTAAATAGAAGTCACCTATTACAAAAAAAAAACCCAACTCACACCACAAAAATAAAACCCTACACAGAAAATGGAGTGAAATATTAAAAGAAATTAACCCCACGATCCTGAAATTAACTTCTAAGGTATGTAATACTCTGGGAGCCTTTTTAGGGAGGCTGAGTGACAATGATTATTGTAAAAACAACAGTTGTTATCCCTAAGATGCAATGACTTAAATGGAGAATCTTGCTTTAGTTTAGTTTCTGAGCATTCCACGTAAGAGTAAGTAATGTAGAAAAGCTACTGCATCACCTTGTTTACAATAATTATGATAGCCCAGTAAACTATTAATGCATCCTTAGTTCCTCAGCTGCAGCATACAAGGCACTAAAAATCTTTCTAACTTGTTAAAGTTTGCTGCTGTGTTCTTCATATACCAGGTTCTCACTATCACTTCTACAAAAGAAACAGGTAGTGTTTTTTATCTTTGCAGCAAACCCAACTATACTGCAATCCAAATAGCTACTCAAGTCCCCAGAAATGCTCTTGTTGTAACATCTGAGTTTTAGTGCAGAAAATTGCCTTCTCTGTAAAGCAGTGTCCAAGGGTAGCGAGAGTGCCATGGATCACATGTTTGAAAGCTGCCTGTCCATGGATCAGTGCATCACAATGTCACATCTATGTTTCTCTGGCTTTGTTGCAGTTTACTATACATAGAAATACAAGAGCAGCAGCAAGAAGCAATTCTGTTACTTTTACCTACTGGGATCTGTTATGTTCCTTATCTGTAGAAATAAGCCATAATGATGCAGTTTAAGATACAAAACTTCTATTCTGGTATGACATCCAGGTAATTATTTTTCATATTTGTCTTAGTTAAGGTGTTCCACGCATGATTCACACAGATCATTATTTTGCTTTGTACTTTTCCAAAATGCTATAGTACAGGTAATGTCTTAAGAATCAAAACCTTTCCTCCTTAAACTGACTTGTAATGTTAAGCAACACATAATAAAGTTCAGTGCTCAGCCACCATCCAGTAGTCTTCCTGCTCTTACTTTTTGCAGGACATTGAAAAGCAAAGATATAAAAAGGACATAGTATAAACTCCTAGACACAAAATGCCAATCTCTTAATGGCTGAAAGACTCAACATTGCAAAACCACTTGAGATCGAGATGAGAATGTTGACACTATACACTCAGGCTTTCATATACACATTTCTTTCCAGAGTAATATGGCAAGTGTTTCTTTTATGAACAAATTTCATTCAACAAAAACCAGCCATAGCATTGAAAAGCTACTGGCAGCATTTTCAGATAAGCTTAATGATTCTATGATTATTTTAAGTAATATTTTTCATCTCATGGAGACAGATCTTCACTTGTACACAGAATTCCACAGGCAAAATATTTCATAAAACCTGAGACAGTTAGCCTGTCTCTTTAGTAAGAATGAGATCCTCCTAGGCATGGCATCAAAACCAACAAATAATGAAAAAAGGTATACAGGTTGGATTATCCAATATTATGCACATTGTAAGTAGCTGAAACCCAAAAAGACCATTGTGCTGACATTGATACCTTTACTGCTCCCTCTTAAGGCAAGCTAATTAAAAATAGAAATTAATATTTACAAAATGGTAATTTTTTCATGTAGAAGTATTTTTACCTTTATAATTTTAGGATCACAATAGCAATTAAACAATACGTTATGAACATTTCTACAATTTAATATTGCAAAATACTGAAATCCTGTTGAAGTACATAAATTTCACGATATTTGTAAAAATTAAAAGGCAACACATTTTGGCTAATGAAAAGCTGCATATAAACAAGACAGAATACAGGACAGAAAAATGTTTCAAAGCAAAGCCAAATTAAGATTTTATTATCATTTTCTCTCTAAAGGACAGAAAAAGCAATCAAGTGCTGAAACATCCAATATCCCTTTCAGAAAATTTATTTCCTCTTTTGTCACCAGATCATGGAAATATCCTTACTTGGATAAACAATGAATAAGCAAACCACCTACTTCCAATTACATACATATATAGGCAAACAGCTGGTATACAAGCCAAAATTTTAACTAAAGCACTTGTGCTGGCTAGGAGTATAAAGCTGCTACAATTATATGCCACACAACAATGCTGCCAAACATTTTCATACAAATGCAGTTATACTGGTAAAAGACAAACAGGAGAAAAAAAAAATTATTTTGCCTCAATAAAAAGTGAAATATACTGCCAAGTAGGGTAGATATACAAAACTGAGGTACATCTGCACTAGGGCAAGTTTGCCCCAACTCAGTTGCTATGAAAAATGCTTTTATGAGTATGCATCTTGAACAGAATCTAGAAATAAAATAATGAAATTACTTCAACTTGATGGTTAACCAAAATAATTACTTTTTAAATGTGCTTCATTCACCTGTATGCTTGTGTGTTAAAGTTTGGTCAGTATGCCTGAGGATAAGAGACAAACAATGCTGTATCTCCAGTAATAATGAAAATTTCCCTCAAACCTGCAAGCGTGCTTTTAGATTGAAAAGTCTACAGCTGCCCAAGTGGAATTTTGCACTGGGAACAAATATGGCCCTAGTGATATAGTTTCCACTCAGTCCCCCTGCAGAAGAGCTACTGGCAGAGGGCAAGGGGAAAGGAGCCAGAGAAACAGGAAGAGCTGCGTGATCAGCAAGCAATGGCAGCAGTCAAGTACAAGGAGTGTGAGCAATTACAGGGCACAGGAGAAAACTGGAAGTTAATGTCCTAGACGTCAGATATGATCTTCCTCTCACCTGGGAAGGAATTGTAATGTCCTAAGAATCTGATGTTCTGCTACTCAAAGAGGAAGGTATTAAAAAAAGCCTTAAATCCTTCCTTAAAATGGTTTCTCTGGCTTCCCTCCCTACTTTCTCTATTCCAGAAAGCTTTTTTGTCCATGAAAGATTAATCATTGAGAATTGCTCAAATGACCATGTTGTGAACTTCATTTTAATCCAACTGCAGAAAGGAAGGAATGCCATTTATTCATGTAGTTGTTCCCAATATGCAACAAATAGCCCTGATACTAAACACATTTTTTTTAACCAAACAAGTACAAACAGTGAGAGACTTACAAAGTTATCATATACAGACTGCAGGAAGGAGGACAGCAGATAACAGTATGATTCTTGTTTCTGTTTGTACTGGGGCATTCTCTAACCAATGTCACTTTCCTTCCACTGATTTTTCTTATAAGAAGAACATCTTAGAAAAGGTGACATGCAGGAAAGATCATGACAGAGAAACATTTCAGGACAGTCTAATTATGCTGATGTCATTCACTGGTGGCCTGCCATCTGCAACCACTGGTCAAACCCTAGAATAGGCTTCCTAGAGAGGGGTCACTCACATGGTCAGGCAGTGGGACTAGATGATCGTTGAGATGCTATGTTATAATGAGGCTGATGAACTCTGGCCCATTACTTTCTTACACAGTTCTTTAAAAAATCAGGAGAAAAATCTGTTACATGTCGCTCTTTCTTCAGCTATGGGCACCCCAAAGCCATACTCAAAGCAGAGAGATGCTCATATGAGATGCTGTAACAGACAGAAGTGAACTCTGAGGAAAAAAGAGCTTCTTTTCAGTAGTCACAATAAGTACAGGTTGGGGGGGGGGGGGGAAGGATATTAGAACTCCAACATCAAAATAAAACTATTTTACACCTACACGCAAGAAACATTTGCGAAACCAGTCATCTGTGCAGGAACAGGAGGCCTGGAAAACTTCCAGGTTTTCCAAGTGTGACCTGCTGTGCAAATGCTGATTATGCAAGTTAAAGTTGTCTGGGGTGAATTTATGTTCCCTATTTTCCAAGACTCCAAATAGCATTGCTTTACTTGCAGAAACCATGTCAAACTCCAGATTTTTATCTGACATGTTTTCAAGATTTTTGAAAAGTCCTGTACAGCACAACTCCTTTCTACTTGCAAAATTAAAATTAGTTTATTCCAAAAAAGAAACTGAGGCAAAAGTATATAACAAAAATTTTTAAGAAGGATTAAGTTCTAGTCACTTTGAATCTTTTGCAGAAACATCTATTGTTTATTTCATAAAAACAGAAAAACACAAATGACAACCATATCTTTTCTCAGTAAGAATAATAAAGGATGCATATCCAGCACTAGCTTGACATTAAAAAAAAAAAACAAAAAAAAACCTCTTAAAAGTCTGCAGCTGCCTAGAGTCATAAAACAGTTTAGATTGGATGGGACCTTATCTTCGTCTTACAGAGCAAGTCCAGTTTCAGCATTTGATCAGCCTGCTCATAGCCTTACCTAAATCAAAACTTCATATATTTTTAGGAATGGAGATTCTACCACCTGTTTGGGTGACTGCTTCAGTCCTCAGTCACCCTCACAGTGAAGTTCAAATAAAACCCATTTTTTTCCTGAGGTAATTTGTATCCGCCATATACTTTCACTGCACTTCCAAAAGGAATTTATCTTCTTTACAAACACCATTTAAGTAGCTGAACATGTGTCTTTCTTTACCTTCTCACCTGGAGGCTACACAAACCTCTCTCTTTCTGCTGCTGTTCATTCATCATGTCTGCCAGCCTCCAGCTAGCCATGCTGGGTGTACTCAGCTGGACTCACTCCAGTTGCTCACAGCTGTTACTATCACCATTTCATGCAATTTAAAAAAACTAATGTACCAGAGATGAGCAAACAGTAAGGTGATAGATACTTAAATATTCAATGATTATTCCATGAGAAATATTTTAGAAGCAAAGAAATAACGCTACAGCAACACTACACCTTGGTTTAAAAGTATCTGACTTTATGCACTGAAAAAACTCCAACACTGCATTTTTCATTCGTTTTATTTAAGAAAACTAGGTTGCATATACACATGAGCATTAAAAATCAACAATGAAAAGGTTTTAGAAGTACATGACATCAAAGTGCTGATAAAGTAGCTGATAAGAGAGTGGTTTGTGACGGTATTTCTGGCAGCAGTGACAATGCTAAGCCCATATTTCCAAGTCTACTGTTGCCCACAAAGTTCTGGTATTGATTTATTTTTTGAGAGATTGTGAGGGCCTCAGCTGTCCACCTTGAATATGAATCTGCATGGAGAATTAAGTTAGGGCAATTTCACCGAAGGGCAACTGTTGCAGTATGCCAGTAGACACTACCAGCTGATTTAAATCACCATGCAGTGCCACTGTCCACCATGCACGTATGCAGCTACTTTTCTCCTTTCAAGAAGGGACTCTGAAGTGAGATGACTAGGCTGAGTTTAGAGACCGTCTCCAGTGAGAGTCACAGTAAATGTTTCAGTTATAAATTCTACTAGTCTAGAAAAATAACAGATTTTACTGCCTATTATATCTGAGTAGTAGAGTTTTTAACTTACAGTTATTAAGGACCAATGTAAAATAAGTTTTTCCTTTTCTTTAAAGCAATGGAGATTCAATACTGCTGAATAAAGTAAAATTGTTACATGCCACCTAAGCTGTATGTCTTGCAATGTATATACAGTTCTAAAATACTGCAAATTAACAGTTTGATATTTTTAGAACTTTTAGCAGCGTTAATACATATATTAACTTACATTATGTTTACATTTAAAGGTTGTATTTATAACTGTAAAAAATTGAAAGTGTAATTAATATTTAAATGAAAACGCCAATCCTGGAAACTTTTGTGGTATTTGCCTGGAAGTAAGGAATCTTAAAATCCTTGTATTTATTGCTTACTTTCTTATGGTTCTTGGCAGGCTTTAGATGAACTAGCAACTAGTAACTACAGTTCTGACCACAGAAAGATACAACTACTCCTCATGATGTCCCCTTTAATCAACACAAGTTGATGCTGGACCTCGTTTGTACAAACAGTTACTATGTACTATTTTGTAAGTTTTAGAAGAGATGATAATTTGTAAATTCACACTTATTTCCTACTCATTACTGTTAAATTTATTTTAAAACAGATTTTACTAAATTCTTTGCAGAAGAATATTTGACCGGAACTAGAGGATCATGATGACAACAAGATTCATCTGTTTAATACTAGTAACTGTTGTGGGAGTTACTACAAATGAAACACAGGAATTTGAAGGCAATGACAAGGAAAAAGCTCAAGAATTCATTTATATGAATAGATATAAGCGTTCCAGTGACACACAGGATAAATGCACTTACACCTTTATTGTACCTCAGCAGAGAGTGACAGGTGCCATTTGTGTTAATTCTAAGGAGCCTGAAGTTCTGCTTGAAAACAGGGTAAATAAACAAGAACTACAGTTACTTAACAATGAACTTCTTAAACAAAAGAGACAAATAGAAACTCTTCAGCAACTGGTAGAGGTGGATGGTGGAATTGTTAATGAAGTTAAACTGTTAAGAAAAGAGAGCAGAAATATGAATTCTCGTGTCACACAACTCTACATGCAGCTATTACATGAAATTATCCGAAAACGTGACAACGCCTTAGAACTTTCTCAACTTGAAAATAAGATTTTGAACCAAACTGCAGACATGTTGCAGCTTGCAAACAAATACAAAGACTTAGAGCACAAGTATCAACATTTGATGTCAATCGCCAACAATCAGACAATAATAATTGCCCAGCTGGAAGAACATTGTCAAAGAATGCCCTCCATAAAGCCACTGCCACAAACTCCACAACCACCAATTAAAGTGTACCAGCCTCCTACTTACAATCGCATTAATAACCAGATATCTACTAATGAGATTCAAAGTGATCAGAACTTAAAGGTTCTGCCACCTACCTTACCAACCATGCCTGCAGTTACTAGTATTCCAACTTCAACTGATAAACCATCTGGTAAGTAATATTATTGATACATTTACATTATTTTATGCTAATATGCAGTGGGCAACATTTTTATTGTAGTCAGTATTTATTTAGTTAGTGAATTTTACATACATGCTGTAGTAGAAACACAGAAAGAAAGCAAAAAAAAAAAACTATGAATGTCGAAGACACTCTAAGCCCCACATATTTTTCTCATGTTACTTTGCTAAGGCAAACCCATCATTTATATTACATGTATAAGATAAAGGACTTTCAGAAAAATCTTACAGTTCAAGTAATCTAAATCTTATTTACTTTGCTCAAGACTGAGCTGCTACAATTCATGACATCTGAAGGAGTTTGACACTGTGTAAACATATGAAATTATTACAAGTTTTTGATATAGCATCTGATAATGTGCTTGTGTAATTAAAAAAGGAGTAAGTATCTCCTTACTTTATATGGAAGACTTGTGCTGTAGACAGAAGCAGAAGGAAGTAAGTGGTGGAATAATAACAGGATATTATACAGCCCTTATTAAGAGTCTTAGGAGTTCTGCCACAAGCATGATTTGATGATGTGAAATCACATTAGAGATCAACTGATCTACGTGATAACAAAATAACTGGCAAAGAACTCACTTTCACCTATGGTCCGCCATTTGAAACAAAAAACCCAAACACACACCTATTCAGGTATGTGTTCAGTGCTCTTCCCTGTGTGGACAACACGACCTTCTTCAGAAAAAAGATGAGAGTCATAGAGATTTCTGAACTCAGAGCTAACTGAAATAGAGCAATGAAGGGGAACTGCACTCAATATATTTCATGGCTATTTGCAAAATATTCCAATGGACATCAACAAACTTTTAGGACTACCCAATAATGCAACTGCCACATGTTCAAAACCAAACAACCCCTGTATTGTTTCTCCATAGAAATACTCACAATGAAAGAAACTTGAACAAGTAAGCACTGAGTCTCTTGAGTCTATAAGTCTCTACATCATTTTGCTAAAGCAGTATTTTCACAGAATTGCCAAAGATAGTGCAGCAAAGCCTGCACCTGATCACAGCCAACCAGTGCAATGAAAACAGGAGTGAAATACAAGAAAAATAGTAAATATCTTCTATTAATCTGTTGAAAGTCTCCCTTTCTCAAAAAGTAGTAGACCAGTATTCTCTCTATCACACACTTATTACAGTCTTACTAGTCTCAGCAGCTTCACAATTAACTTTGTTCACACTTTTTTCTGGTTGTGGTTTTTTTGTTGGTTTTTTTTGGTAGATGCCTCATTCCTGAAAGTGTCAAAGACCAGGCTGGATGGGGCTTGGAGCAGCCTGGTCTAGTGGAAGATGTCCATGCCTGTGGAAAGGAGGTGGAATGAAACAAACTTTAAGATCCCTTCCAGCCCAAGCCTTTCTGTGATTCTACAACTCCCTAAAGACAATTTTATCAAAACTACCTCCCTTGAAAGTCAGGGTGCTCTCACTTTTTCATGGGAAAATACCCTAGCTAAAATTTTTACTACCTGACAAAAAAGTACTTGTCACTAAAAAGTAGTAGCAAATTCTACTTTGATGTACTTCTAATAGTTCATCTTAAATCACTTTCAGAAAAAAGATTCACGTGGAGTAGAGCACTGCTGCTGTGTGCCATAAAAGAAAGTGTAAATACTACATTGCGTACTGCTATATATTTTTTTACAAAGACAAGGTCAAAGCTGTTTGACTATTTAGAAGTTCTTCAATAATTACTTACTTTTTGTTTTTAGTCAGTGCCACTACACATTGTGATAAAATAATGAGTACTAATAATTTAAATTCCTCTGGTTTAACTTTTTTTTCCCCACCTCTCATAAAGAGCCATGCAATGGGTGTGACAAGAGCATGGCATCTATATCTAACTGACAGAAATCTAAACAGCTCCAAAAGAAGTGGAGAAGGGTCTTATAAGCACAGCTCCAGGTACAGTCTCTGATTATGACTGAGGCAACAAGAACACAACATCCACAGAACAAAGACTTGGAACTCCTCTTTGTACACTGACTTACTGATTAAAATAGTTAAAAATACCAAAACCTCAGTGCTTTAATCTCCAAAACACCGAGATTATTTCTATAAAACTAATTTATTTCTAAAGCATTTGTTGAGTACCATTAGTAGTGTTGGACAATGAATATGAAAAACGGTAGGACTGAAATAATTTAGAACAGAAATTACTCTTGATAGTATTGTATGCTTCAGTAAGGCTCTTAGTCAGACAATCTGACAAGCCTTACTCCTTCAGTGGGCAGGGAGTATCAATCCAGGGGCTCTAATCTCTAATCTTGATGATTCTTGTTGACTTCACTCTTCTGCTAAGGAATCAAGGCAGGTGATATTTCTGAATATCTCAGAATCATTAACACAATCTATTATACCACTGGAGAAAATTTATTGAAACAAACAGGAATATAAGATACTTTCAAAAAGTATAAGCTCTTTATAGACTCTCTTGAACTGAAAACAAGACTATGTTAACTGCAATTTCTGTGAATTCAAAGTATATTGAGTCAAGTCATTTATATAAAGTTTCTCTCACAAGCACCCTATGTTAAAAAGAAAAAAAAATCTTAATTTCTATGTTACCTTTTAATTTATTAAGGTGGCAGCAGTAAGACCTACAGCCTGAATTTATGTTGCTGCTTCCACAGTTAATGCCTGTGCCAGTGACATTTTTGGGGATCAAAAAAGCTGAATTTCTCAAAGACAGAATCAAGGTCAAACTTACTGTTTTGTTTTCTAAAGGAAATTCTTACTTATCTATGCAGTCATTCTTATTTAGTTTCTTTGAATATATAATTGATGGTAAAAGTACCAGTGCAGCTGCCTTAAAAGTATTTCTTTTTCAAAATCTACCTTTACCAGTAACTCATTATGAAACGTTCCAGAAATAACGTTACAATAAATGGACTGGTTTGAAAACACTTGGTGGATACTCGTCCTTTAATAAGAGGAAAAACAAATATGCTATTCAGTGAAACCAAACTAGTACAAAAAGCTACCAACTCAAATACTGCCCTGCTTTAAAGAAATGCTCAGTGGCAGCTTGATGCAGAGCCTTTCTGTTTTGACACAGGGCCCTGGAGAGACTGTCTACAAGCATTAGAAGACGGCCATGACACAAGCTCCATCTATCTTGTAAAACCAGAAAACACAAACCAGCTTATGCAGGTCTGGTGTGACCAACGGCATGACCCCGGTGGCTGGACTGTCATTCAGAGACGGCTGGACGGCTCTGTCAACTTTTTCAGGAACTGGGAAACATACAAGGTTAGGACAAGAGAGCCAATTAATATTTTCCACCCTCTAGAACTTACTGATAAAGTTAATTTAAACGGGTGGTTTTAGAGTCTGGCCAAGAGCCTACTTGAAAAAGAACTTGTCTGTTTACCCTTCCAGAAGAGGAAGTCTCTATAAAATAAGTTAGTGCAGTTTTCTGCTTAGGAATACTCTCAGATTTACCACTAACACAGATGCAGGATATTAACCTGCTTCTCTTGCTTCCTTTACAGCAAGGATTTGGTAATATAGATGGAGAATATTGGCTTGGATTAGAAAACATTTATTGGTTAACAAATCAAGGCAACTACAAACTGCTCATAACAATGGAAGACTGGTCAGGTCGAAAAGTATTTGCTGAGTACGCCAGCTTCAGATTGGAGCCAGAGAGTGAGTACTACAAGCTGAGACTGGGACGCTACAACGGCAATGCGGGAGATTCTTTCACTTGGCACAACGGCAAACAGTTCACCACGCTAGACCGGGACCACGACGTATATACAGGTAGGAGGTCCCTCTCAGCTGCCTTGCCATCTTTGCGCTTACATCCCTGTCCCCTGCCACCCCCTTTTATCTCTTTTGAAAAAGGAAAAATACTTACGGTCATACATACAGAAAAACAAAAAAAAATTTGCACTTACAAAGGGATTTGTCAATTAGTACCTTATGAAATACAAACTGATGTGTCAACCCTTGTATATACTAACAGCAAAATTAAAAGTTTTTACACTAGACAATGGTCTGTAAAATACACTATGAATGGTTAGTTGACACAGTAACACCCGCTGATTTTTCAGGCAAGAGAAAGTAACAAAAAAGGTTCTATCTGTAGAACCTAACTACTTAGCTGGTTCATGAAGAAGCCCAAGTTCACTTTGTACCACAGGATACCTACATGTTAAACATACTAAAAAAAGCCCAGATCAGCCAGCCAACCATCCAGACAGTGAAGTCTGGTACTTTGCTTGCTTGCTTTAAGAGTTTTCATTTACTTCTCAGCCTGAACTGGAGCTTTCTTTTGCAGGTAACTGTGCTCATTACCAGAAGGGAGGATGGTGGTACAATGCATGTGCTCACTCAAATCTCAATGGAGTCTGGTATCGTGGAGGACACTACCGCAGTCGATACCAGGATGGTGTTTACTGGGCTGAATTCCGGGGAGGATCATATTCACTAAAGAAAGTTGTTATGATGATAAGACCTAACCCTAACACATTTCACTGAAATAACTCTTCTCTTGGTTTGCTTTGTTGTTCTAAAAATCACATAAAGCTATGATTTTATTACCTGAAATTATCTTTTCAGAAATGAGGAATGTAAGATACTGTACATTTATTGATAAGGTATGAGGGCTTGTATATTATATTTTCAAGAATCATCCCCAGAAAAAGAGCTGAAGAAAAGGAACTGTAATAACATTCAGAACACCTCTTGGTCCTACTGGAACTTGCAGTTTAGATGAAAACTGTAGATAAACTTCCTGGTTTTTATTCCCTGTAAATTAAGTTTGGATGATAAAAATATTGCCACCGCATTTAAGTATTTTTGTATGTTATGTATAAATATTCTCAAATACAGGAAATACTACAAACTGTACAGTAAGAGTTTAATTATTATTATTGTTATTATAAGCAATCATTTGACACAGGAATCATATCCTTTGAACTAGGTAGCTGGTATATGTACATTAGTGTAATGATTATGTAATCTTTGTTAACTACCATGAATAAAGTTAGAACTATATAATTCTGTTTTGAGAGCAGATACTCAAACCATTATTGTCCTGATAAATCTGGCCTTTTCCCTTCCCTATGTACATTTAAATAATCTGCTCCTATAAAAGTTCACCATTAATTCAAATATTTTAGATTAAAAACATTAATTATTTCTTACCAAAATGAAGTAGCTACTTGCATATGGAAATTAATCCAGATTTATAATAGGTATTCTGTGCTCTATAGCCAACAAGTTATACTACACAACTGTTACAGTATTTTGTACCCGACTTCAGTGATTACCTGCTGTGTAGCCTCTATATTCAGAAATGGCTGGATATAAATTAAAGGGTCTATCCAACTTTGCAGGCAAATGATGGATACCAATTTATAAGCTATTTAATAACCTTAGCCTTTAGATAAAAAATTATATAGAGAATTTATCCATAGCAAAAAAAGTTATTTTAAACATATTTCACAATTATTACTGTCAAATTATTAAACAGATTTACTCATATTTAGAGGTCAGTCATACTTATGAAATACAGACTGGAATAATTCTAATATTCTTCTGAGATACGTTTCTGTAACACATTGTCAACACACCCATTACAAACAAACAAACTACTACAAAAAATACAAGTTAAAGAATGCATAAAAGAGGCAGAGTGAAAGCCTCTAGAAGGTCAACCTGTATGACACTGAGTGTTTGTGTGTGTTTGCATACTTTTCCCTTATTACCTCATCACATCTTTACCACAGTATGATGTGTGATGTAGCATGTGCTGTATATAACTCAAAGTAGGGTTTTTAATATATTAGATTACCCCTGTAATATTGTAACCCTTAATAAAGTACCAAATGTTATGTTGAGATTTCATCTTGTTGTAGTTCAGATTACTACACAATAGTCAGCCTCTGATTCAAACAAACTCTGATATGCAACCACTGTTGATGTGTGTTAAGTGTTGAAATATTGTAACATAAAAAAGCAAAACAATTTTCACCTGAAAAAAATACAGAATTTCCACACAGCCCAAGGAGGAGCAACTTTTTGAGGGTTATATGAAACATTCACATTTTCCAAAAAGTATTCAAGCTTTATCTTCCATGGGGTTATCTACTCAATTCTGGAAAAGATTTGTATTTTAGATTAGAAATATTAAATGCACCTACTGGCCCTTCATAAAGCCTGGCTGCAATACTCTTACAATTACTAGCATTAAGGCTACTTCATGCTTGGTTTGAGGAAAGAACACAGAGAAGTTCAGGTATCCACTGTGCAGATCTCAAGATGAGGCATCCACTAGAAAAGCTATTACCGTTGCTCTTCTGTAGCTGGAGATATGGCTGGAAATGCATCTTCATAGTATACACTCAAAATAGGCTTTAAACCCGCATTCAAGCTGACAGTCTTTTGTTAAAATAATAATATTTCTTAACCTTTTACCTAAAAGGTGAGTCATTTACCTAGATACTCGTCCATGTAATTAAAAAAGATAATGCACAGAAGTCAGTCCATGATTACCTAGAGATACCATATGTGAGAAAAGAACTTATAAATTTTTTACATAAAATTAGTATATTTGCATAAAATCATTTTAAACACAGAGCCTGGCACATCAAAAGTAATTAAACATTAGGGATTTGGAACTTATACTGTGAAGTTATTGGCAAGTACATTGGCAGAACCACAGATTTCACTATGCTTATTTAAAAAAAAAAAACAAAAAACACACACAACAGGTGCACTAGGTCCACCTACTGTAGAAGCTTACATTACTACAAACTGTGAAAGGCCTTAGTTTTTCCCATTTCCCTAATTATTTCCAAAGCTTTCAATTACATTACTTCATTGCTCCCCAAATGTACATCTTTGGCAACCCTGCAGTCTAAAAATTCCATACCATACACTTCATTAGAAAATGATACCATTCCTATCATTAGCAAAAGCACATTAGGTGGCTTTATGCAAGAGAGAATTGCAGCCCTATAGAGAAGATCACTAGCAACTGCAATTCTCCTGTAAATCTCCATTTCAAGCTGTGCCATAGGAAACTGACATTGCTCTTCTGAATTTTTGAAATATCTCTACCTTTTTCAGAAGTGTAAAGAAGATGCTGTCAAACTAATACATTATCTATCTATCAGGAATGAAACAATGGGGCTCCACCTATAGCATTTAGACAAAAGGCTGTCACAAGATTGATGTAACCTGAGAAGACAACTAGTTATTCTTTTGTATACACATTTCCAAAAAATTCTTTCCTGAAACTGTTCAATTGTCATTCAAAGTTATCATAATTACCCCCACTGTTACATTCCAAGTGGAAAAGAAGCAAACAGTGCAACAAATCTATAGATTATAAGATCATACCCAACTTTGTTTGTTCTGTGACATACAGAGACAATCTAAAAGATCACCAGCAGTGAAGACAAGAAAACACTATAACAAGCAATTACAGCCATGAATTTTCAAAACAATGAGAGTGCTATTTTTTCCTAAATCACACTGTGGCTAAACACTTCCAACAGTTCACATCATAGCCTTGCCAATCTCATGATTTGTTTTTTTCTTTCTTTCTCTCTCCCTTTTAAAAATTGAAAGACCTGTCTGAAAACAAAACAACTGTTGGATGTTTAACAGGTACTTTTAAACACAGTAAATACTAGTCTCTCATATTATAGCCTGAGGTTGGAAACGTAACAGTAGTTGTCTCCTGTATTCATCTGGTTACACAAAATGTCCAACTGCACCTCTCAGAATGCAGGGAAAGCCTTACTTTACAAGAAGAGCAATACTGCCTAGTCTTTGCCATCAGCAGGAAGAGGGTCTCATGTATGAAACAAGATACAACATATGCAGGAGAATTCAAAGTCTCGAGGAGACTGGCTAAAGACCAGCAGGAATTTCAGATTCAAATTGGATTAGGAAGGAAACATGCAGATTTTTTCCTTTCATTACCCAAGTCTTTTATTAGGCTTGTAATACACATGTTCATTTCAGAAATATTTTACATCTTGTATAAAAGTGGCTTGGAGTGATTTTGTAATAACTGGGTAGTATTAAAACAATTCTTACACAAGACTGTGAGCTAATTCTATAAACCAGAGTAACTGGAAAACTTCAGTGGCAATTTTAATTTCCCAGTACGTCCTCTAGCTCATATCAAACAATCTCAGGCTTCCACAGATGAAATAAGAACCCTTCTCTCACAACCAAGTATATTTCTTGCAGTGAGAGAAGAGGCTCTACAGCATCAAAGAGGATTCCCAAGAACTCTGCAAATCCTCACTCCTGGTCATTCTCAATTCAGTTGTTTTATATTCAGTAGTTACTCCTAAAGTCATCTATTGGTCTACTTGTTCATTTACGCAAAATAAAGAAGCTGTTCTGTAAGTAATGCTGTCTTTCCTTGCGAAGACATTTATTCACTGAAAAGAGTCTCAACTGAATATTCTCTTTTGATAAGCTAAATATTCATTCAAATCTGAAATTATTTACAAAGCAGTTTCAGCAACTGATACCAAGCTTTCAATACAGTTTTAAAAGTACGGCCATTAGGAGTGGTGGTCAGTTTTATTAAATAAAAGCTTCCTGAATTAACTGTATGAAACATAACCTGCATTTCTATCTTAAATTTTGCAGGCAGTACACTTCATGTGCACCCTCTTCCCCTAAAAAAAGGATACAGGACTGAAACGCTGCCCAGGCAAGTTGTCAAGGATGCCAAGTGGCATCTGTACAAGACATGATCAAGAAATCCAAGTACTCTTCCTTTTGGAAGAGAGGTAATTGAAGATTTACTGTGAAGGCAACAGATAATGACTGAAGTCCATAATGTCAGGAGTAGTCTCAAGCTGTGTAAGGAACAAGGTAGGGTTTATCTAGCGAAGGTAAAAGTTATCATGTTCAATTCAAGCAAAAGAATGTGGTACTGGACAGAGTTGAAGAAATCCTGCCAGCTGGGTGTTGCACATGCAAGTTTATGTGTGCTTAAAGCAAGAGTGCAAATGTTGACAGAAGATAAATCTACTGAGGCATTAGGGGTTAGCAATACAGATAGCAATTCTGGCACAGGAAGGCTAAGCAGAATTTTTGATCTCTTGTTACCCAGGGTCATCAATTTAAAAACATTTATTCTTTTTAGCTGCAGTTTAGCATCTGACTAAATCACTAATAAAGCCAGAAAATAGCTCATTATATTGTACTACTTTCATTAACAATAACCTTTGTGCAGAAATATTTCTAGGTGAAACACCAACCAAAAAACCAATTCATCAAATGGCTACTCTGTGCACGTCACAGAAGAAAAGGAGACAATATCAAGGCTGGACAGCATTTTAATTGCAGGTCTCCCTTTTAATACATTTTCACATCGAATTACATGTATATTTATTCAGCACCTGTTTACAAAAGTATGTAAACATATGTATAGCCCAAAAATCTCAACCTGATCTAATTTTCCCAAATATGAAATGTATTGAACCATTCTTCTACATACAGGGTTCTTCAGGTGCACAACATGGTACATTAGCACTCATCTGTCAATGAACTACAGATAAATAAGGTAATTGTTCACACTCACCTAAATATGGAATTGTAGGAACCATTTTTAAGCTTCTGATGTACTCTCGTGTCCTTTTATAATTATCTTCCTTAGACAGTAAATAGTCTAACTTCTCAAAGGTGGTCTTGTCTTTCCGATTCAAAAGCTACAGAGAAAATGGAGATCATAAAATTTTCAAAGACAAATCCACACAAAACTAACAGTCAGTAACTTGTTGAATTGCCCAGAGTAAAGGAGAACACAGTCTAGTTAAGATTAAATTTATCATCATCATCCAAAGCAGCACAATGTTTGAAAACATGCTACCTGTTTTAAAAAAAGGCCATTTAGTGTAGGTCTTAAGCTATGAAAAAACATGACCACTATTTCTGACTAATTTGTCAGTGATTCTCATATCGCTAAGTAAGTTTTGAATAACCTCAGCAATATTACATTTTTAGAGGAAAAAGTATGTTATAATACAGTCACCAACATTCTCATAACTTAGCAGAGATGCTAAAAATCCTCTAAACTTAAGAGTACAAAGAGCAATGGAAAATCCTCTAAATAAATGCAAACTGTGCCATTTCAACAGTACCTTAATAAAAGTATGACAAAACTTTTCAGAAAAAAAGTATATGGAAAATAAATTATTGTGCTATTAAATCCATCTTTTCAATTTATAAGACTTATTGCAGAAATCTAGAAAAAACATTTAAGAATGCAAAAATCCTAGTCACAGGGTGCTGAAAAGCAAACAAAATACTCAACTGTAGCTATAAGAACACATTTTCTGTTTCAGCTGTTTTAAGAAACCCCAGCAATATTTTTAAAATGGTCTTAAAAGCCAGTTGAGTTAGGAGTGAGTGGAGAATTATGGCACTGTACACCAGCTTCTTGCATGTGTCCTTTCTGACAACAGACAGCTGCTCCATAGCACATTCTTTCATACACCTTTTCCTCTGGAAAATTCCAGTTCTTGTACTGCCTAGCTTTTAAGTCTAATTAATAAAAAAATAACATAGAAAGGATAGAAATGAATATATCAAAATAATTTTGCTGGTTTTTTTTAGCAGCACTGAGAATTGCTTGAGGCCCTGCCACTGCAATGTATTGTATTTCTGAACTACTCTGCCTACAAAGAGCCTGGCACCTCTTTAGGTCTAAGTCAAATTAGTCACATACTTCATTTCACACATGAGCAATTCTCCCTATTTATTTCCAGCTTCCCTATTTATTTCCAATTCTCCCCATTTATTTTGAGTTTCATCGAGCTGCTCAAAACATCAGGCATTTACATTTTTATTAGATTATAACCTCATGCTGAGCAATTAAATCATAAAATAGTTGCAAGCATTTCAAAAGCTTGATAAATCTATCCAAGACGTAAGGTCTGAACTATAAGACTTATAAGGTCTGAACAGTCAATGTGATCGATCCATCATGTGTGGAATGGATGAGAATTACCCAAACCTTTGTATAGTTAAACATTACATGGAGTAGAAGTAACCTATAGTTGTGTATTCCTCTTTAAAGAAATTTTTAAGTTTACTCTAAGTTTGGCTAAGAAATTCTACCTTCCAGAGATGGAATTTCTGAAAATAGCATTATCAATGCTTTTAATTTCTAACATAAATAAAAACTGAAATGCATCACACAATAATCACAACATCAATGCTTGTATATTTGTAACACGCCTTTTTCCTTTCTTTTAGGTAATGTATTAAATGACATGCTATGTTTTATAAGGGGACACTGATACACGTTCTGTACAAGGGTGTTCTAACATTACTTATCAACAGAAGTTTTCTTGAGCATACAACCAGCGGCTTCTAGAACACACAGGGAAACAGGAAATTTACAGGAAAATAGATGCAGCCAAAACTCTATTTTTCACAAAACACGTAACAGACCCCTGCTTCTGCTACAGTACCACAAAAACAAGAACATAAAAGCATATTCCTCTAGATTTTACAATATGACAAATTCCAAAGAACCTCAGAATTCAAACAGGACAGAAGGGACAAGGGTCAAGGCAACACTTACAGCCCAAGTTTTGGTCAGCCTGAAGATAGGTGCACTCTGCAGTGCTGACACCACAGACATAAGAGAATGAAGATTGTTCAGTTCTAGAAGCTTCTGAAAAAAGGGAATAATAGCTTTTAGCATATTGGAAATGGAAGCAGGATTAATTAATATAAAAGTTGCATTAATAAACCATTATTTTTCCATTAATAAAATACAAGTTATCTATGACTGCAGACAAAATATTATCCCAATGCTGTCATGTGCAAGATTCTTAAGACCACTTTAAGAGTTGCTAATTTTACAAGTATACCCATCAATATAATAGGCATTTCTGTTTTGAGAATACAAACAGCACTTGATTTCAGTTTGCTATTTTCTAAGGCTATTCCTTCAGGAACAGAAAAAAGGAAAAAAGTATTTGATGCATTGCTCTTGAAAAAAGTAACTATTTTAGAAATCAAATATTTAATCAAGCAAAAACATTACATGAAGATGCTGACAATGAAGATGCTGACAATGCTCTCAGAATTAACACAACTTTTACCTTTGTAATCTGTTGCATAGGAAAAATTTACCTCACTTCAATCTATTTTGAATTTACTCTGTGTTTTGACAATTACTCAAAACACACTGATCTCAGGCAGACAATACTTTGGAATAAAACTGTCAAGGTGGTAATGCTTGCTACAACAAGCATAAAAATGTAAAATACAAAAATGAGAACTGTGTCATGTAGCTTCTTTGTGAAGCTTAATAAGAGGCTGAATTCATCCCTGACTGATCCATTTACTCACTGCTCAGAAGCATTTAAGGAAGATCTGGACTTCATGGAGGGAAAAGCAAGAAAAGTAAAAAAGCAAGAGAAGGAAAGAGGGCAGTGTTCCCCCTTGTGCAGGCTAAAAAAACCCCCAAACAACAAAACTCTTATTTCTAAGAACAACCGAGGACCTCCAAGTCGAACATTCTCCTATTACTTGGACTATTTTTTTGTTCCAGTAAGTTACTCAGAAAACTGCTAAGTACATTGATTGGAAATATGCACAATAGAAAATTTGTTTTCTACTACATGGAAAATATTATTTTAATTACCTACACACATATGCAATTTCACACATACAAAATTCACACTTGGGACTTTGGTCCAAGTGCTGTGTCACTCAGGGTCACATAGAACAGAATGACTGCAGGTCGTGAAAGTGATAAATATTTTAAAATTTGTTTGTTTTAAAGTTAAGTGTAAAACGCAGTGCTCAAACTCAATAAAATAACAGAGCTTTAACAGCAGTGCTTTATACCAGCAACTACATATTGCAAGCAGGAATACAAGTCTCACAATAGCTATTTTAGAAGCAAGGAATTTCTTTTCATAAAAGTTAAGTTTTAAAATGGTGCGTGACAAAAACCAGAAACATTTACAACCACATTTGATGTTGTCAACATACAATTAGCCACCAACAACTCAAATCACTTTTAAACTTGGTAGGTAGAGGTACAAGATGAGTCACACCGAACTGGGTAGGTTCATCTAACCAAATAGAAAAGAACAGTTCTTGTTCCTTTCCTTTATCTTAATCATGTAGTACAACATAACACATGTGCTAAAAGAAGAATTGTTACCCTCTGCAATCCAACAAGGGCTCACAGGAGTAGTGCAGAAACAAACACGAAGGAATTAAGGTTTTGAATGATAGTGTAAGAAATCTGCACTTACTTTAGCTATTTTCACAAAGTGGCTCAGTATTTCGGCCCTTATTTTTAAGGTCTGTGCTGTTAATATTTCTCGTACAACCCAAAAACTGACCTATAAGGTAAACACATACAACTTTAATTTATTACCAAAAAAATGGACTTTATTAGCCTATTAGATGAAATATTTGCAAACTCTCACAATGCTCCAGGAAGAAAACAGGGTAAGGAAAGAAAAGATTTCTGATCCCATGAATTCTCATCTGTATCACTGCAATTGCCCTGAAGCATTACCAGCGTAGGTAGAGAAGTGAGACAACACCAAGATAACTGAATGCGCAAGTGAGACCCAGAAAAAAAGAAAAAAATATTGCTAATGTTGCACCACAGCAAAACAAATCAGGAACTAATAATTAGGAACAAGTGGTCTAGAGGAACAACATGAAAATGTGGACAAAGCAATTGAAAACAGGAGTTGTAATTTAAAAATCTTAATCCTCGTTTGGAAAAACAGGTTTTAATTCACATGAGTAGTTCCGTTTAACTTTATACTCAAAGACAACTGTTAAACAGTACCTGTTCATCACAGTAATCAAATTATATACCTGGTTAAATCTCCTAGTAAAGGCAACAATATTTGGAGCAAGGGTGTGTTTTTCTTTCTTATTCCATCCACAGCTGGCTAGTTCCTAGGAAACACATTTAAAAATTGCCTTAAAAACAGAAATGAGTTCTCCTTAACACTAATTCTAAATCACTCTTCTGTTTTTTAGAACCACAAGTCTCAATTTCAATCAAAATGTTGTTCAACTTTCCAAATGTACATTACTAATTTTAGACACCTTCATATGAAAAGGCAGAGTCAGCCAAAGAGAATTCTGCCTCTGAAAAGCACTTTGTAATGCTGATAAATGGAACACACTCTAGAGATCTGTACATGCTTGTGTGAGCAGCAGGAAAAGCATTTCCAGCTCCAAACACATTTTGAATCCCCATCTCCAGCACTTAAAACTTCTGCAGATAAAAATGCCAATTTGCATCTGTCAGGACACAGATTCTCCACATGAAAAGTCCATGTCTGGTCATATGATACTAAAAATCATATATTTATGTGGAAAAAAACCTCAGATATTCTACAAGGGACAGCAAAACTTACCTTTGTTAGAAAAGTGGAAGAGATCAGTAACCTAAGGATATTAAGCAAGTGCAAGAGGGAAAATCCTGTGTATGGCAAAATCATTTGACTAGATTTAAATTCAGACTGAATAGGAAGGTTGATAAAAGAGAGTGATTCAAAATGCCCCTGTGTGTTTGAGAATTACACTTTGTCTTCTTTTTTTTTTGTATGGAGGGATGCTGGCGGTTTTCTCAGTGAGCACAGTCAGAGGAAACATTCACATCAAGTGTGCAAAACCCTGAAATTTGTGGTGGAGATTGCAATTTCAGGACTTGGAAAAAAATCTAAATGAAGTCACATAGAAATCTAAAATGTAAGCATAATTATTTCTGCTGGAGAACAAAGAATTGTTAACTAGACATCCTTTTTCTAAACTCTGCAAAGTAAAATGCAGATGTGTTTCTTAGTAATAGCTGTTGAAGAGCAGGAAAAAGCCTCAGGAAATACCACACTTAAAGGATGTTTGTATGTTTGAGATAAGACTTTTCAACCAAAACTCTAAAATTGTAGGTATTTCCATCCATGCATAAGGCCATGTTAAAATAATAAAATCTTAAATTTCAACGAGAAAATGTTAACTTTCTTAGTCTAATAACTTACCTAATAGCAAGGGAGAGTTTCATGACAAATACACAGACTATTTCTTGATTTAAAACATAGTCCTACAGTTGGCAGAATTCAGGATAGAAACAGCTGTTTCTTTTTGGCAAACAAACTATATTGATGATTCCAATAAAATGAAAATCAGAAAGCATAATTAACAACTAATAGTTCATGGTAACTGCTACATATTCAAAGATCTATATTCTAGCAGAAGCTAGAAATACAATAGTTTTCCTTCTGATCACTCTTCAGTGAGTTACACCTACTTGCCAGAGTAGCACTTTAGGGAATTTCATTTCCAAAAGGCAAAATGAAGCAATTACAAAGGAAAAGAAGAAAGGCAAATCAATTGTTTTGGGATATTTTTTGCTATAAAATTCTATGGCACATGTTTCATAGCAACTAAAGTAAATTCAAAATTTGCTTTAACAATGAACATCTATAGTTATGTATTTTGTTTTTCAGTTTGTTCATCTCCTCAGAGTATGACACTACCTCTGCTTTTGGCAAAGGTAGTTAGAATAAAAAAAAAACCTGTTTTGTCCTGATATTTGTAGAAACAAAACTTCCTCGTAGAAAAGTATCTATGTATCAATTTGTACATATTGAAAATTTTTTGCTAGCAGATTTTTCTATGGGCATTGTTAATTTCTTATTGCATTATTTGTTTGCCATTTTCTTCCCCACAGGAAAGAAAATTCTCCCCAACAGCCTGGAGCATGCATGTAATTGCAGAAGCATGAAAGCGTTTTCAGCTACAAAACTCTCTTGGTGTTCTTGGGGAAAAAAAAGGAATTATCTGACAGGAAGGACAGACAACAGATAGACAAATTTTTTATTTCCTTCCTATATTTTCTCAAAATAGAAGTCTGCTAATCTCTCTGAACTACTGTAATAAATGATGACTTGTTTTGTTAGTGACCTGATTAGGTGGCTGGACCTTCCACTAAAAACCTTGTAAACTTGACTGCCCCCACTGATGTTTTCAGAAATTCAGTTCTGCTGACATTATGGGGGCGCACAGGCTGCCCTTCATAAAACCATGATATTCCAACCTTAGAACAAGAAGACAACAAGCCACAATGGACACATGGTCTTATAGTCAAAACATCTGAAGCAGGAGTCACGTGATTCTCGTACCTTTTGCAGTAAATAAATTTATCATATTTTACGCAAATTTGTCATATTCTGACACCTACTTTTATTCTTCATTTCTCAAGTTCTTACTACTGATTTTCACACGTCTTGGTTAACTTTGACTGCTTTTCCTCAACAGGCCTCAGGTTCCCTTATGCGTCTTTCTAAAAAGGTTAAAATCTTAAAAGAGTAACTTTTAAGGGTTTGGGCTAATTTAATCCCAGCATTTATTATTCTGAATCTTAAAATTAAAAAGCTTATAAAGCAGTTGATGCAATCTAAAATTGAGATTATGGTAGGGGCAGGAATCAAAAGTCTGAAATCAGATATGAATTGAAAAACAGCAGCAGAAGGGAGAATAGAGAATTTTTACACTTGATAAACTTATCCTGAAGAAACACTCCACTCAAAGCAAGACAAGAAGACTTCCAGAAAAGCATAGTTATCCCCTTTGGCAACAGATGACAAACCAAAGTAACTCATGCTGGATTAAAGATTCACAGTACTAACAGGGAATATACCTAGAAAAACATTAGTGCAGCACAAGAAAGTGAGCATTTTTGAACAAAAAAAGCATTCTTTGAATCATCACATTTTCTCAGGCACTGATTTCCAAAGATGGTTCAAGAAAACCTACCTCAGGCTGTATAGCTTTAAATACTGGCATATCCATCAATGTTATCTGGCTCTGAAATGAAGACAGAATTTTACATCGTGTAATATGAAGAGCTAACAATGACGTATTTCTATCTGCCCTTCAGTAACTACAATCCATACACATGCTTCTTATTAACCAGAACTAGCCTGTGCTAGGGTCCCTTAAAGACTTAAAAAAATGCAAAGTAAAACAAATATGCTGTGTCAGGTCAGTACTACATGATTAAATCCCAAGACAGGATTATTTTATTGACGTTGATAAAGTCAGAAATTTGTTTTCAAAAACACTGGAGGTTTATTTAAAAGCTGGGGTTTTTTAAGAAAAAATATTTAATATATTTTTTATGTACTCTGTAACCCTGAGTATTATATAAGCTTAAATGCAAAAATAACATTTATACTTACAGCAAACTCCTCAGGAGTTACTTTCAACACATCAAATACAACTGCATCGTAGCTTTTATTGGCATAATCTGAACTTCGCCCTTCCAGGGAATCTGAGCTGCTACTACCCTAAAAAGAAAAAATAGTAGATTTATCTGCAGAATGATTAAATTAATCTCAAAATTACCGACTCCATTTTGATGGTAAATTACATTGCTCTGAACTCACCAACAATACATGGCTGCTCTAAGTTACAGAGTAACAGGTCAAAAGCGCCATTTAAAACTAAACAAAATGAATAATCATTAACAACAACAATAAAAAAAAACATGGCTGTGAACACCAAAAACCATTAAGTGCTCTATAATTACTCTCTTGCCATGTTGGTTCTTTTTCTTACAAATGCTGTAGTATATGACTAGTAGTGGAAAGGGCTTCTGTGAAAGCTGAAACAAGCCAAAATTTCTATTTTGATACAGGAGCTAATAAAACCCAACAAACTGTACCTCTGGAGTGGCAGAGGTGACCATCACACTGGCCATGAAGTCATTCCTTTTATACATGCTCTCCACACGGTGCAGGAAGTTTCAGCTCAGCCAGCACTGGTTGAAAACAGAAACTCCTGCAAAGCAAATTATTTGTGGAATAAATCAAATTTATTAAAAAACCCAAAATGCACACAGAAAATAACCCAGCAATACAAGATATTTAATTTTCCTACTCAGAGCAAAGGACTTAGGAAACAAGATTTATCTTAGGAGATAGATGCTCTTTTCTTTTCCAGGTACCACCAGCGAGGGAGTACAATTGAATATTGCTAAAGCGATGCCAAGTCCTTACCCTCACCTCCACTCAACTCCAGAAATGCAGGGGGGAAAAAACTGTATTATTTGTCATTCATGTTGAATTAAGTTTTATATAAAAGTCCCTCCCAGGCAGGACAAAGTCTCAGAAACTGCAGGCTACCACAAACTGCTTACAGAACTAGCAAGTCAGCTCAAGCTCTGATTCTCTTTAACTGAGCAAACAGCATGGTTGTGCCATCATTCCCCACAGCACACATGGATGAGCCCATGGCAGGCACTGCCACTGATTCCTGAAAATGGACTCTTTCATCAACAGCTGTAGTTGCTCATATGTGCAGCAAGGA
This sequence comes from Ammospiza caudacuta, assembly GCF_027887145.1. Taxonomy (NCBI): domain Eukaryota; kingdom Metazoa; phylum Chordata; class Aves; order Passeriformes; family Passerellidae; genus Ammospiza; species Ammospiza caudacuta. The sequence continues at coordinate 174,759 of NC_080613.1, forward strand.
AAACTGCCACATTTCCCTCTGCGTCCTCACATTCCCTCCCACAACACTGATGACACCAACAGAAAAATCCTCAGAAAATAAAACAGCTAAGAATAAAAATATCCTCTTATTTTACTCTCTTTCGAAAGATGAAGTCTTCACTTCTCATTCCTACAACAACAAACAATTCTCCCCAGGATCTTGCATGAAACAAGTCACTAATTTTGCTTCACATAATGCCAAGATCTTCTCTGCTAAACAAGGCAAAAGTCAATTTCCTTTATATTTTCTCCTGATAAGTTTAACTCATTTTGAGCACTAACAGGCTGCTAAGTATTTCTAGGTCTGGAGTTGCTCTTCTTAACAGTCCTTACAATCCTGAAGTGGAAAGCAATTCTGTAGATGTAATTTCTTTAACATGTGGCATTTACGTTAAGGCCACAAAAATATTCTTCTGGCCTCCATCCCTGCCTTTCTGAATGCGTTCTCCAGGGCATGAGGAATCAATTACAATGTGAAAGGGGAAAGAAAAATCCCATATGTGAACTTTTATCATGCCCAAGTTCAGTTTTACACAAGTTTCAATGTTCATTATATCAAACTGAGACAAAAATGGTTTAATACCTAAACCCAAAAGCACTAACATACTTTTGCCTTTCAACATTCAGCACATATACAAATCTTGCAAGGCTAGAAACTTTCATTCTAGACATGATCAAAACAGATTCCCCTCGCCTTACCCCCTCCCCCCAAAATGTTCCAAATATAACACAAGCATTTAAAATGCACTGCTTTTTCATATGTCCAAAGACTTCTTCAAGATTCAAGTCTATGAAAAAATGCCTCTCTACACTTGTTTTGCTACCTTTATGAAAGTCATAGGAAGCAATTATCCTTTTTAGTCAAGTCCACTTGATCATTTGAAGTGTTTCCCCACCTGCAGAATGCATAACTTTGCACACAAAGTAACACAGGAGCTAATACTATGCCCATGGTATGAAGAGGCTGTCAAACAACATAAAGATGTTAAAAATAATATTCCCCTGTACTTGCCATATTTCACCCCAACTAGATTAAAAAGAAATTTCTCAAATCCCAGAAATTATCAGAGGCCCAAAATGTTGGCAATAAAATGTAAGAAGCCACTTAAATGACATACAACTTCTTTTCACAGCTTTTGATTCATACAATTTCTTTCAACTTGCTCAGGTTAATCACTAAAATGATGCATTACACAAACAGTGCTAAAAATCAAAACTAAGGAAACACCTTATCTGTTTGCACGGAAGGTTCACAGGCACATTGCAGTAGATCTCCTTCATAGGCTGTCCGAAGCAAAGTGGATAAATCAGGATGCAACAGACACCGGAGTTTGTCTGTTCTTCTTTGCCAATTTGACAAACCCATTTAGATACGGAGCACTCTCTGAAGCAAAACTGAAGAAAGTGCAAAAACAACTGGAAAAAACCCCAAAAATACCACCATCAAAACCAAGCACAGAAGCAAACCTTAGAACCATTATTTTACCATCATTTGTCAAATCTTGTTATCTATGCTACAGAAGCAACATTCTTCGAAAGCAAAATGCAAATTTTATATTGCTGTTAGTAACATGCATGTAATGCAGTCAAAGTGCCCATAAGTTCAGTCGCAGTACTAGTTACCAACCTCACAAGAAAGTCACTGAGACACTTAAGCACAGAAAACCACTTCTGGCCAACAAAGTCCACTAATTTGTGGACTTTGTTCACAACAAAGTCCACTAAAGTGCTCTAATTTCTGAATGCTAGCAGAGCAATCTGAGGAAGTCACTGACTGTTCACATTGCTTTCAGCAAATACAAAGATCACCATGTCAGCAACCACTGATGACCACTGTTCTTATTGATTTTTTTCACTGAAGGGAAAAATACTGAGCTACATATGCTTTTACTACCCCTAATTCAGCCATTCCAGACTCCACAAGTCAACTGGCTTAGTTGATTTCAATAACCGTTTACTTACTACTTTCATTAGTTGATTATGGTCTTCCTAATAACACTGAATCGAGAATTGAGAGCTGCAACATGCTTTTAAGAAAATATACTTCAGCATTCTAACAAAAGATAAATATTCTTTCTTAAGCTTAAATTAGCTGGACAACTGGTTCAGTGAGAGCGATCAAAGTGCACTAGCGCCCTACCTGGGCACGGATAAACATGGTTAGAACCAACGAAGTAACCATAATGCTTTATATGAAAAATATCCTAATTTCAAAAGGTCCTTTTGAAGTAATTAAACAATAAATCTTGGTGGACATTTGGACAACATGAGAAATTCTAGTGTATTTGAAAGCCTGGATTTAAATAATTGCCTACTAACAGTTTATTAAGAACAAAGCAATTAGGCTACAGAATATTAGTCATAGAAATGTGATAGCTTTTTAAAGATCTTCCAAAGCAAACACTTGTGTATTTTCAGTATCCATTTCACCAGGAAGACCCTAATATATTTCACTGTGCTTTAGGCAACAGTACCACCTATAGATAAAATACACTATGAACAATTTAGCAGTTTCATGCACACCTTTTTCTGAGAAACTTCTTACTGTATTTAATGATGACTAATGAAAATGTAACAGAAATAAAATGGGGCTGTGGATTAATTCAGCTGACCATAAACTGAGATCACTCAAGTAAATAACTATTCCTCAATAACATGCATCATCCCTGAGTAAACAGGCTGAAAAAACCTGAATCTTGCATCATTTCCCAATAGCTGCCAATGGATCAATTCTAATTCTGGAAAAAGTATATTCAAAGTTGATTTCCCTTTCTAAAATTCTCTCAACTCTCCTACTTCCACCCCTCCAGCGCACGTACTCAAACGAGTTTGACTGTGAGCAGAGAAGCAGCTGCTGTGATGAGTTTAAGAAACAACTTCAGAATCCAAGTCCTGAACTCTTGGGTTTTCTTAATACACAACTGATCTGAATTATATCTAACAGTACATTAAAAACAACACCTAATACGCAAGTCATGCACTTATGGCATGCTTTATTTGATTTGTCACATGTTACACTAGACAGCCATTGGTCCCGTTGTTGTCACTAAGCTGCCCTCCAACAATCAAAATTCCAGCTTTTCAAATTAACTGTCATAGGGCAACCTGGATACAAAGACATATGTGGCAGTCACTACACCAAAAAGGTAAGCTAACATTCTACAAGTGGAATAAAAATAAGGTTGTCTTATTTTTCAAAATTATAAGGAATGCAATGTCTCAGTTTTCCAGTTTAAAAGCTGTGTGCAAAATTTCATAGCAAAAGGCTGTCAAAAGTTATTTGAAATATCTCACACAATCCTCAGTTGCTAAAACCATGAAAGAGTAGGAAGCTGACAATGCTGGCTTGAATGTCCAATGCTATTCTGATTATGCCCCACATCTTTACTATATTCACTGATTACTGAGCTCATTCTAATGAACATTTATTACATTTACAAATTTACTTTTAAGTGTTTTCTTCTCTCCATTCTTCTATCTGCACAGTTACTTACTGCATCAGGAAGTAAAGTAATAGTATGATCAAAATTACTTGTATAAGCCAAAAAAGTACAATAAAGTGAATTCGATTAAGTAAAGATAGTAGACAGATCTCCATCTGGTTACCTAGACAAATTAAGACAAGAAATACAGTATGGGTTTCTAATTATTAGAAACCATTTGGAGAACTTTGGAGAACTGGAATTTAACTGTGTCTGAAAATCTTTACATCAAGGTTCTATATCAAGACAGAAATGCAGTAACCTCTCCAGCAGAAGTTCTCCTTCAAAAGTCATTACCCTTCAAGCAAGTCTGCAAACTTGAATATCTTAGAAGACCAAGATATATGTTTAGGGAAGTTTTACTTTAAGGGAATTTTCATGAAAGGAAAAAATCTTCAGTTGCAGGAAAAGAAACATATCTGCAAATTATAGTAAAATACTACTACAACTCAAGTTCTCTAAACAGAAGAGAACTGACAGATGCTTCTGTAATCTCTGGTTATCAAATATAGATGAAAATATGAAATACCTGTAACTTTAAATACAATTGCATACTTACAGTGGAATAAGGCAGCTGTGCTCTCAACCCATCTTGCTGCACATCTCCATTAGTTCGTTGCTGGGTCTAGCTCTGGTTTTTCAGCAGTTTTATCTCTTGTTTAAAAGCATAACATTCCTGTAAATGCCAGGAAACAGGATTACGGTTTCATTTATTTTACAACTCAATTATTCTCAAACTGTGCACTCCTCACCTGAAACATGTGCTCTAGTATTTTTATTCTTACATCTCCCTCACAACTTCCATTGTTAGTTCCCCATTCTAGTTTCACTGCTACTTGACAAATTCCCAAACTTAAAAGAACTACATATACATCACAGAGAGAAGAGCAATGTATTATAAGTTTCATAGCTAAATATACTCCAAATATGTGCTTGTAACTCCCCCTCACTCTGTCAATCAACAAAAGGTCCAAGCCAACACACATTATTTATTGGTTTCACTCACTTCTTTCAAGGTGCTTTATGAATTGTAAATGCTACTCATCCTCACACCATTTTCCTCAAGGCTTAACTAAACAAAGCAAAACACAAATCCAAATACAGTAATTCTTTTATCTCTGTATCAGCAAATAAAGCCATAGCTCTTCCAACAAACATGATCAGCTACAAACCTGAGAAAAATACTGCTTAGGTAACTCATTTTGGGGATATTTACTTTAGGCATAGCCCTTCCCTTTTCTCCTCTTTTGCCTTATACCAACTTTTATAAAACCTAATGTTTAATAAAATTACACATCAAATGAGAAGAAAATAATCTCAAAGACAGCTTCTTTTATATAGACTGACATGAAAATCTCATTAAAGCCCATGTTGCTTTGATAAAGGTAAAAATAACGGCAGGTCAATTGGTGCTACTGTGCCTCTACTACAGTTTTTATTTTTGTTCTATCACTAGAGAACCTCTCCCTTAAAAAAGTCTCTCTTCTTGACTATAACTATACACAATTCCTACTGGCATCAAAGCAAACTATCTTTTGCTAGAAAAGCAGTATTCTTTTGACACACCCAAAACTCATCCAGTAGGCACTCCTTGCATGAGCAAATGATCCTAGTTCAGAGAATAATCAAAATGACAAGTTAAAAATGGGTTAGCAACCATTTAAGTATTTCAGTGAAATTACAGACATGACGCCTGTTGTCTGCCCTCCATCACGTGGCATTTTAATAAAGGGCAAACCTTGTAATTCCTATGCGCATGAACTTCTAGATGTCTTCACTAAAATAAGGCAAATAAACAGAAAAACGAATAAAATAACTTGGTTTGAAAGTGTTTTGGACTCATTTTTCTTCAAACTGGTGCTACATCATGCAGAATAGGCAACGTACAGAAAACGAAGAAACAAGTGTGTGTAGGTCTGCCCTTTACAACAGCTTCCTGTCCTTCTGAGACATGAAGCATATCTACCAGGCATGGCATGAATATTCAACAAGTGAAAAAATATCTGACTATCAAAGCTATACATAAAAGACAAATTGCAACATTCATAGATAAGGTTTCTGAGGCAAGAAATATTCTTTTGTATTTCAGAGACACCAACGCATTTCAATTTTTTCAATAATTAGTATGACAAGAATACATATGCTCCATTTAGTTGAGTTCAGAACAACAAACCACAGACAAAAGGCATGATGTACTTCTACAACCAAAAATTTCAACATCCATTCCTCCATCCACTACATGCCAAAGCCCCAGGCTGACATAAGCCTGCAGAAGCTAGACCAAAAACCATCTGAAGTGAATTGAAAACAGATCGCAGTAAAGGCTCTTAACAAGATCCGCACGGTTTCATCCACATGATATGCCAATAGTTTTCAAATTTATTCCTAAAGACACAGGAGGACGTAGCCAACCCTCGGTGGTTTCCACCTGTTCCCCCCAGACCCCACATCCGCGCCAAGGCTGCTCCCGCCGTCCGCCCGGATTCGCGCCGCGCAGCACCGGCTGCACGTGCCCGCCCCGCCTCACGGCACCGGGCCGGCCCCGGAGCCCCGCCGGCGGGCAGGGCCGTGGGGACATCGCCGGGCGGGGAGGGGCCCGGGGCCCTTTCCGAGCGAGGCCGCGGGGCCGGTCGGGCGCTCGCAGAACGGGGAAGCGCCGCCCGGCCCCGCCGGCGCCCACCCCGCCTCCCGCGCACCTGCCGCGCCCCGCGCGGGAGGCGCCCGGACCCGCCAAGGTGGGCGACGATGCGGCAGCGCCCCGCGCCGCCCCCGGGGAGCCGGGAGCCGCCGGCCTCCCGCTAGCGGCGCCTCTGGAGGGTGAGCGCCCGTCTGGGCCTGTCGCCGCAGAGCTCCGCCCGCAACACACGCCCGGAGCGGGGCCGGCAGAAGGCAGAGGGACGAGGGGCTGTGCGGCCTGTCCCACCTTTTCTGCCGAGCACACGGAGCTTGTCCGCAACTCACCTGTTCGGGACTTGATGCCTCCAGCAACGCCCACGAGCTCTCTCGGTGAGAGGGAGGCACCCTCAGCGCCGCCGGGGACGAGGCCCGGCCCGGCTGGGGACCGCGGGGCGGGGCGGGGGCGCGCGGACTGACGCGCGCGACAGCCAACCGGCTCCCCGCGCGGGAGCGCGCACCAATGGGCCCGGGCGGGGCGGGAGCGCGCGAGCGCAGGTGCTGCGGCGCCGTCCTTGGCCGCGCCCGCCCCGCCCGCGCCCCCTGGCGGTCTCAGCGCGGCTGCGCAGGCGGCTCCGTGAGCGGCGGGAGCCGGGGGTGCGGGCAGGGGGCGAGCCCGGGGCTCCGGGCAGGGGAGAACCCGGGGGTGCGGGCAGGGGGCGAGCCCGAGGCTCCGGGCAGGGGGCGAGCCCAGGGGTGCGGGCAGGGGGCGAGCCCAGGGGTGCGGGCAGGGGAGAACCCGGGGCTGCGGGCAGGGGGCGAGCCCGGGGGTGCGGGCAGGGGGCGAGCCCGGGGCTCCGGGCAGGGGAGAACCCGGGGGTGCGGGCAGGGCTTCCGAACAGCCCGAGCGTCCCTCCCGGTCGCGGCCCGGCCCCGAGCAGCGGGTCGGGTCGCTCCCGGAGAAGAGTCAGCGAAGTGCCGGTCGTTCGCGTCCCCTCGCCGCAGCAGCATGGGCTGTGCCTCTCCCTTCCCGGTGCATCGACGAACCTCTCGGAACCTCCAAACTAAATCCGGGGTCAGGTTCAGGTCCGGGTGATGATGCTGCGGGTCACACAGTGACCTTGTGTGTTCTTCCAAGGCAATAAAATAGAGCTTTGTGGGCTTCTTGGTAACTGAAAGTGGTACTTGAAGCAAAGAGGCAAAAAGATGGTGCACCTTTCTCTGATTTACAGCTTCCATAAAAGCAATGCTCAGGCTCAGTGTGTGTAGGCATAGCTACAGGAAAACATTGGCTCTGTGGACTGGCAGGTACATGCAGGATTCCACTCAGCCCATCGGACTGGCCTGCAGGTTTGCATGTTAGAGAACAAAAGCCTAGGGAGGGTATGCAGAAGAAGCTTTGAGATACTGCATGATGCCCCAAATACATTTATAAGGTGTCTTCCCAATTTTACTGGTTACCAAAGGTTTTCATTACCTATCAAACTCAGAGCAGTTTAAACATCTTCATCACAACTAAATGTCTATGAGAGTGCTTTTCAGAGCAGAAAAATTCAATTTGAGAATAAATTGTAAAAATAACTTTAAACATAGATTTGAGATATTATGAGTCCTAATGCTCACAACACCAATAACTATATCAAAGCCAAAGGCACTACACAGAAGGTATTCTCTCTACACTTCCCTGCCCCTCAGAAAGGCTAAAGAAAATTAATTTCATATGAATCTCCAAACATTTAATTCTTATTTGAGTCTATCCTATTGGTGTACTGCCAAGCAACACACTTTCCTCTAATATGTATAGAATCAGTTCCCACTAGAGCAAAAGTACAGAACTGTCTGGCAAAATATTTTCTTCTCTGTCCTGTATCACTGTGCCAGAACATTAAAACAGCAATCCATGTGCTACAGACTTTGGAAAATATACATTAGTTACTAGTATTTTTACAGGAATTTGGAAAAAAACTATCTGAAAACCAGTTAACTTCTTATCCAAATGATTATGAGATTCTGACAGTCACCAAACTGACGCTTAAAGTACTGTAAAATGGTGGTGTCCGCTGCCCAGGTAGGTCTCATGTAGCACAGCAGGACAGCCTCTGAAATCCTGGGTATAAACACTGCTCTGCTAACAACGGAATCACCCAGCACCCGCTCCTCTTGAGGGGTCATAATGAGGACTGGAAACTTCTTTTTTTGTTCCTATTTTAGGCTTCTGCTATGTACAGTGCCTTAAATGACCCCTACATAATATAATTTTAAAAATAAGCCAGCACCCTCTGGTGGAAAAGAATGCATAGACAAGGAATGTTACTTTAGACAATGGCATCAGCCATATAATTTCCCTAAATTTTAATGAAATGTTTCTGTCTATAATTCAACTGACTTTTGACATAATATTCAATTTAAATTTTTCCTAAACCCATGCACAATACAAATGTACTATGCTATTTCATATAGCTCATGAAATGTAACATCCACGGGATTTGGATTCATTTTCTCTGCATGATTATTGCTGGAAGAGTATAAATTCCATATGCCATATTCATTGGCTATTCTACCTTTCCCTCAACCTGTTTTCAAGAAGTCTGCATTATGAAAAGTTAAGCAATGAGGCCTGCGTCTGCATGTACACAAAGATCAGGTGAACAGAACTGGTTCTTTTTAACCTAAACCAAGTTTTTCCTGTAGCCATCTTAACAAAACTTTTTCACAAAATCTTTGCCTTCTGTTTTCTGCTTTGCTGAATGTGGTATTTTGTAGCACTTTTTAAACAAGTATCCAATCTCTGGGTCTGTTTTTCCCTTGATGCTGAATTCAGATGTGCCAGCTATGTTGAGAGAAATTCAGGTATTTCAGAACACTCACAGAATCAGAATGATTTTGGGAAGGGATTTAAAAGCTCATCTCATTCCACGTCCCTGCCATGGGCAGAGACACCTTCCACTGGACCAGGTTGCTCCAAGCCCAGCCCAGCCTGGCCTTGGTCACTGGAGGGATGGGGCAGCCGCAGCTGCTCTGGGCACCCAGTGCCAGGGCCTCGCCACCCTCCCAGGGAACAACGCCTTCCCAATGTCCCACCTAACCCTGCCCTCTGGCACTGGGAGGCATTCCAGGCCCCTGGTAAAAGTCCCTCTCCAGCTCTCCTGGAGCCCCTTTAGATGCTGGAAGGGGCTCTGAGGTCTCCCCAGACCCTTCTCTTCCCCAGATGAGCACCCCCAGCTCTCCCAGCCTGGCTCCATAGCAGAGATGCTCCGGACACCTGATCATCTCAGTGGCCAGGATACCGACAGTATGTTTATCCCACTCCTAATAGTCAGGTCGTGTTTACCCCATTCTGCATTACTTGAAATTTCAGACCGTTATAAGAAGGGGATTTGAAGGGAGGTTTTGCTGGAATAGGTACTCTGACACCAGCAGGGAGTCAGGGACTAACCCACGCAGCTCCAGTCCCACCAAATCCCACTGCCAGTCAAGATAACCATGGCCTACAGCTGCACTGTAGGGGGGGATGCTCCTGTTAAATTCAACGTCGAGGGTGAGAAGGAGCGTACCTACACTTGCTGGGAGCAGCATCACCCCTACTGATGTCAGCAGCAGAACATAAAACGCAAATGCTGCTGAAGGAACGAAGCAGGGTGTCCTCCTCAACACACCAGCCTTGGAATGGCAAGGATGGACTGCCACCACCTGGCTGGATTTTTTGTTTTGCTCTGAAAGTTGGATGAGGTTTTGGAGTACACAGCTCAAATGATCATCTGTTCAGAATGAAGCAATTAATGCTGGCAAAACAGAGAAACTTCAGACAGAGTAGTTGTTTCTAGTGACTTGATTTCTAGTTGGTAGATCAGTATTAAAATGCTTCTTGTAACAGTTCAGTAATAGCATCCAAAATGCAAACTCCTCAGTAATTAAATACCTAAATTTAGACACTGACACCACAGATTTGCTCTAGAAGCATTTTAATTTACAAACAGCAATTCCAATTGACTTTATACCATAAAAAAGGCAATTTACAAGCAAGAAACAAATTCATCAGAACAAAATAAAGCAGCACAGAAATATTCATGTCACAAATCTAAAAACAAAGTGAATACAAGAGTAAAATATCATCTGAATAAATATTTTAAAGTTCATGCTGTAAAATAATCCTTAATGGCAAGTTGCTAATTCTTACAGCATCAGCTTAGCTAGCTTCATTTACTTCACGTGGCGATGAAGTGCGGAGGTGTGAGGTTCCCGGTTTATATTGCAAGATAATGACACCAAGTCAAGTCATTCAAACTGTTCAATTACTTATCTTGAAAAATAACCATACAAATAAAATTTATTTTAAAATACAAATTTTCAGTCAGAAACAAACACTGTTAAAATCGTGCAAGAGCTCTACCTCTAACCAGATCTACAACCAGAAGTTCTCAGGCTGAGTTCAAAGGCTGAATCCCTGGCCTGTGGGAATGGGATTCAGCAGTTCTGTATCTGCCATAGCAGGAGTGAGCTACAGGAGCAGGAAGCAAACCTGCTCAGTCAGTGATACGTGGCTTCACATCCCCTGAAGAAATACAGGAACACATGTCCCAGGCTTACTTATTTGTTTTGTTTTTTTTTTTTTTTTAATGTAAACTTGCATAACTTAAGTTAATGCTGCCACAGGGATGTGCAAGTAGTATTAAATCTACAATATTAAATACAAGTATTCTGGCACTTGATAAAACATATGTAAAATGCACACAGATTATAAAGTTTGAACATTTTGAATGACTTTACTAAACTTCCAATTTGATCACTGAGTATTATGAAATTTACAATTCATGAAATAAAGAGATTCATATAAAGAATTTACATAATTCCCCAAATATTTCAAATATAAAATTTAATAAATAACCCTGACCAGTCAAAAAGCACCATTCAAGGGTAAAATTCCCTTGGAAAATAGATTAGGTGTTGCATATTTGAGTCCCTTTCAATGGTTTCATGTAAAACCTGTTTAGAAAAATGACAATAAAAGAATCACAGTAAACTAATACAAAAATTAAAATAATATATATATATATCTAAAGGTAAAGCTTATTCAATATTTTCCCAGCCCTTGATTTTATTCCTGTTGTTCTTCCCATAATTCAGCCTAAACATTACGAGGCCTCATTGTTTTGTCTAAAGTAAACCAAAGGCTTCAGCACAAAACATGTATTTATGCTGGAGCAGACTGCATTAAAACTCTAAATTTAGGCCTACAGTCTACCCTGCTGACAGTGAACTGACAGTATCCTTTATGCTACAGAAAGATTTCACACTCAAAAAGCAGAGCCAATCTCGAGGCCTTCGTGACCTAACTGAACTTGTAATACACTTGTAAGTATTTACAAAGCTATTTTCTAAACGTATTTACAAGTTTAAAAGAAGTAATATGGGAGATAACTGATAAAGAAAACAACAATAATAGTTTTAAACCAGAAACATTAGCAAAGGTATAAAATCCTTTATTTTCACAGTTTGTCAGAATAGGTTAAGCATCTAGAGGAAAGGACACTGTCACTGTTTTCACATTTGTCTAGAATTTAAAAGGTAGATTAAGAAGAGACTCAATTATGAACCAGCCTGTATAATTTCATTACTTATTTTCTTCACGTATTCTATTGACTTCTGCATTTATTGTAAATGAAATGTGTAACAGCCCTGTGCTAAGAACTGCACAGACACGAGACACTGTACAGCGTTTCCACCCTCTGCCCGGCGGTCCCGCCTCGTGTCTGTGCCAGGGCTGATCCTGGCACCCCGCTATGTGACAAGGCACAGTGGCAGTGCTGCGGCCAGGGGTGACGGCGGAGCTGGACTATGGCTTGGAGGCAAGAACGCTGCCCGCGCGGGGAGGGACTGCACGCTGCTGAACCACGGCTTGTAGAAAAATGGATCGCTTCCTGCCCCTTAACAGTCTGTTACAATGTTTTGAACCTGAACCTGTACAATCAACATGATGTTGTATTCTTGTTTGCTTTTGTCTGAGACAATTTTGGATAAGTCACTCTTTGGTAAACTCAAACCATTTTCATACATTTACAAATACGAAGAACTAGATTTAAATAATGTTAAGATTGTGACACAGAAATTCAAGAAATATAAATTTGTACCCATATCCTGCTATCCTCAAGTCATCCTTCCAGGGAAAAATTCACACCAAAGGCACCACAGCACAGGTTCAAGATAAAGGGTTTAGAATAACTGTACATTTCTTGGATTTTGCATGTCTCAAACTTAATTTACCAAAACACACTTTTTGCATTTAATTACTTAAAACAAACACTCAAGGAAAAAAACTGTATCAGAAACACCATGTTTTTAGGTGAGTAAACATACAGACTACCTGCCTTTAGACACAGACTATCCCTTCCCTCACTGGAAACAAAATTTCTGTTGTTGCTTCAAGGAGAGAAACATCTCCCCACCCCCTGCCTCTTTATTTAGGCAGCTTTAGGACAAAGAGGCAAATGATGCACTTAACTTGACTGAAACTGCTCCAATTGAGCAGTTGGAGGTTATACTGTAAATCCATGTTTGAGAGATTAATTCTTATTGCAGAGTGTCACAATATGAAGAACTAGTGTATTTAATAAAGCCGCTGCACAAATACGTTCCAGCTTCACAGAGGCCAAAAAGTTTTACAAGATAGCAAACCTACCTTTTTCTTTCCAATAATTTAGAAATGCACTTTTATTCTCTAATTTTTGTAAGTTAAACAGCACGTTCACAAACAGATTTTCAGTATCAGCTAAACAAACATAGGACCCAATAATATAAAACCTGTATTCTAAAGAACGATGTGATTAGTTTAATAATTAATTCTGTTCATCAGGTAGAATGTTAAACAGTAGTGTTTGCCAGCCCATGCTTTTGAGGTCTTTTAAGCCATTGGTTTTTTGTGGTATGGGATTGGGTTTTTTATTTCTTTTTCTTTTTTTTTTTTTTTTTCCTTTTTTTTCCTTTTTTTTTCTGTTTGGTTGGGATCTTGGGGAAGTTGGTTTGTGTAGGGGGGCTTTTGTTTGTCTGTTTTTGGGGATTTTTTTCCCTTGATCATTATGTTTCACATGTTATATATTATACTGACCTAAATAATGAAGTTAGCACCATATTAAAAACACGTATTTGGTGAAACAAAAAAGATTTAGAGTATTTTTAAAGTTGTTGGTAGCTTCTTTATAGAGAAAAAACCACTGTAAAAACAGAGAAGCCATAGCAACTCTGTAATACTCACACATGAAATAACATATTGCTCAAAATTCCCATAAAGTATTTGTTTTTCTATACAAAAAAGTACAAATTCCAAGTGCTGGCATATCACTCGGAAATTTAAGTAGGAAGCCAACGTGCACCTGAAAGCAGCTCTCTGTGAAGAGACCTATTAAAATACTGCTCGGAAATACTGTGATTTAAACTACATCTCTCTCATGTTTTAACCAACCATGAAGAGTGATGAAGTTAAGTTTAATTACCTGGTACGGTTCTACAGTACAAAATGAAGGTAGATTCTGAGGCCAGTAAAAACACATTTTAGACCACAATGCTACTTTTAGGTTTGCTAATATTTTTTTTTTATATATAGATATATATATATATGTGTATATCTATATATATATAGATATATCTATCTCTATATATATAAAAAGGTCAGCACCACAGGTTGTCCAGCTTGCATTCTAGACAACTAACAAAACCTTTCAACAATTTAACCATAGTTAATAGATTTATGGCATTTGGTTTACATATGTTATAAAGCAAAGCTATTAAAACAAAGTAATTCACTTTGCTCACTTTTGCACACAAAGTAATAGTTTAATAAAATGAAAACCAAACAACATTTGTTTGAAATCAAAACCATCCTCCCAAAGTCCGAAGTTCTAAACCCTAAGCAGAGAGGAGTCCTAACGGTTGATAAAGTGGCATATGGTATTAGCTTTGACACAGAAAAGGGAAAGTGAAAGCATTTTATATATATAAAGCAAATTTATATATATAAACAGTCTCACTAACAAAGCCAGTTAGTAAGAGTGAACAGATTTCATTGTGACAGGAGAGGAATCAAAGCTGTAATATTCTCTCTCCCAACTGCTGTGTAACTCATTACCAGCAACAGGATTTAAGAAATAAAGGAAATTACAGCTTCTTTGAACATTCAGCAGAGCTGCCAATCTTATTCTAATATCTTTCTCCACTGGCATTTGCATCTCACCAGATCAATCAGCAGGGATACTTCACCAGACTCTTCCTAGCCTTTCCCCAGTACACTGTCTTTATATTCTGAGTGTCTTCAAATACAAAAAAGCCAAACCCCAAACAATTCAGCCTCCTTCAAAAACAAAGAATACTTCTGAAGTCTTCTCCAGAAACCATTTCTAACTGATTTCCAGAAGGTCAGGAAAATGAAAAGGCTGTTACACTTGTACTGAAGATTACTAAAAGAATAAAATACTTTAAAAATACATTAGTAATGTGCTTGTCTGTTTCACTTAGATGTAAGATTTTAATCAGATGTGTTAGACATTGCATGAATTTCCATACTAGAATCCATGGCTTCAGAAGCTGAAGCATCGTTATCTACTTTCTGTTCCCCAAACACTTCTGTTCTGTCTGGAGACTCAACCCTGTTTCTCACTTCTGTAACCCCCGGGTGATTTTTTCGCAAGTGCTGGTTTAGTGTACCCTGGAAAGGAAAACATTTTCCACAAATCTCACAGCGAAAGGGTTTGTCATCTGTGTGACCACGAATATGATACTCAAGTTGGTCCTTACGGGTATATTTCTTTCCACAAAACTTGCACACAAAAGGAGTTATTCCCATGTGCAATCGCATGTGTCGATCAAGGCTCCCTTTCTGGTTGAAAGACTTGCCACAGTAAATACAAATTAGCCTCTCATTGTATGGATACCAATGACCTCTTGCATTTCTTTCCCGTGGACTATTTTCATATCCTGGATTACTCACCATGGATTCACTGTCAGCCCCTTGCACCAAGCCCTGGACATCACTATGCAAGTGACCTGTAGGTACTCGTTTTTGGCGTGCACGACCCCCTCTGAAACAGCTCAGCATTGACCTTGAAGGACTTGTATTGCTCATGCTTCCAAAGGTTTCTGACACACCTGTCACCTGTGATGAGGCATGAGTAAATGAATAAACATGTTGTAAGACAGACCCATAGGAACCAACGTTTACTGCAACCACCTGCTCTCCATCCACCATTTCAGTGTGATATCCATCATCACCAAGGGAAGAGCTATCAGAGCAGCTTGGTCTGTCAGACTTTTCCATTTTAACTTTCACCTCTGCAATCTGACTTTCCCTTACTATCAGGTCTCCTTGGTCATGATCACCTTCAATCTGAATCTCATATTCAGAGATACTCCCGCTGCTGCCTCGGTCTGAATGCCCTTCTTCTTGCAGACGACTACGAAGAGTTTTGCCTGGAGTAGTTTCCATCCGAAGGTCGCTGCCTGCTGTTGACTGTCGCACCTGAGAGCAATAGGGAGGAGATATCTCAATAGGGTTGGCAAAGTAGCTGCTGTCTTTAACGCCATTACGATTCTCTGAATTTTCTTCGGCACCAACAGTAACAGAATCAACATCACCAACACTGATCTTTGAATGAATACTCTCCAGTATCTGTGTGCACTTGTCAATGACACACTGCATCTGTAGGAAGCTAGCTGCAGTCAGAAAACTGACAACGTCCTTCAGTTGCAAGGACATCCTTCCAGTGTAACAAAAAGAAAGCAACTGTTCAAAAACATTGGGGTTTTTAATAACTGATATGGATAGGCCACTCATGGTGCTTAATGCTGAATGGTCGCGGAAATACGGAGAACTGGCAGCTAAGACAGCTTTATGGGCTCGGAACGGCTGACCCTGGATGTGCACGATTATGTCACAGAGTTTCCCTTGCAAGCGGAGTTCATTTAACTGGCTCAGAACAGTGTTGCTGTACTCCGGCACATCAAACTGAATGAAACTGCTGCTGTCCATTTCTACAGATGTAAAGAGTAATCTGAAAGAAAAATTAAAATATTTAAAACAGAGAATGAATACGGAGTTCTCCATTTCAAAAATAAATGCTTGCAAATGTTTAAGTCACATCACCCCATTGATCTGTTAAAGGTGCATTACAACAAAACATTTAGCATAAATACTCCATACAATAAAAAAGTACAGTCTTAATTTGAATGATTTGAAAGAAAAATGTTTGAGCCACCCATGGTTTTCAAATTTTTTAAAAAACAATTTCTCTTGTAATTTTAGTTTAGTTTTGTTTTTTTTAAACAAACCATGGTGTGAACTTTGAAGCTCATCTAACACAGCAGTGATTTCCAAGCTAGAATAATTTGACATTCAAATTTTAACCTAACTTAAAAGCCATGGGTACTTAAACAGCAGGAAAATGACATTCAAAGAGGCCTTAAAGAGATGTATAGAGCTCCAAACAAAAGCTAAAGAAAAGGACTTTTCACAGATTACTATTGTAAAAAGCATATACACACACACTATCAGCCTGAGAATGTTGATCTGCAACATTACCCTACATTTCCAAGACTGGACACTAATCAAGCGCCCCAGAACCCTCAGACTTTTATTGCTATTCTAGTTCCTATTAATGCAGAAGTCTAAAGACATAATATTGCCACCATACCTGCTTTTCCAATTGAACAAACAGATCTCAACATCATCCATTGACTTCAGATGCAGGAAGCATATCCAATGTATCACAATATACTAGTGGATTTTTTTTCTATTATGTTACATGCTGTAATGGGACACAGGAACAATTTAAAACAAATTATGAAAATTCAGGTTTCTAAAGAGAAAATTGACAAGAAGAAATAAGATTAAAAGCCTAAAAGGAAGCACTGGAGCTCTAGCAGCTGACCCTCACTTAAAACTAACATTCACAACCTTCAAACATAGAACTTCTTTTCAGCAGACACAAGAAAGCCAGCTTCCTGTCTTGACATTATGTTTGACTTAGAAAACTGGCAAAAACTCTCACAGAACATTCAATATCAAGTTATCAGACTTGCTAAATATGTTCTCTAACTTACCAGTGTCATTACCCATTAAAATGGGTAAATGGGACTTCGTTTGAGTTTTTTTTGGCTGAGATGTATAAGTGAGAAAAAAGACATTTTCTAGGCTCTTACATCTGAGGTGGGAAATAAGACTGCAAGATGGCTACCAGAAGTGATATGACTGCAGCAATCTCTTCAGAGATGGCTTTGGCAGGACAGTTCTTTTATTCAGCAAGTAAAGCTACAAAACAAATCAGAGTTATGAGCTGATATAAGTAACAAATCAAACAGCGAACACATAACCTATCCCAGCTGTGGGGTAGTTACATGGCAAGATTAACTTTGCTTTTCTGAGCATCCCTGTTTGCTGTACAGAGAATAACTATCCCAGTCCCATGCAGAAGACAGGAGTTTCAGCAGTTGGATACATGTTTGTGTTACAAGTGTTTTAAGGTCACTTAAGGAATCACCAGGGAGGAGGGAATGCACCATCACAATCTGTCACCTTCACTTGTGCCTGACAGGGCAGCGCAAGCTTCTTAGAAACCCAACATAGGGAACCTTTAATTTGTGGGGCTTATTAGCTATGCACAGATGCAATATCAGCCATTCCTTATTAAGCTCTGCTAAATTGAGGAAGAGTTTGTGTTGAGTAGAAGTGACATGAATAGACAAGTTACCTGAGTCAGGAACTGTGTAAAAACCAAAAGACCAGCCTCCAGCAGCAATAATTTGGCATTCTAGTCTAGGATGTACAGAAAGTATTTGTGACAGTGGAGTTCCTCCTTGTCCTATACTTCCCTAAGGGCTCTCACCCAGCAAAATGGAGAATAACTTACTCCTGGAGAAAATACTAAAATATAAATTGTCACCACTAGCACTGGTTCAGACAGAATAAATGAATTAAGGATAGGCACCTGAGAAGAAAGAAGATGGACATTTTATGGCTTATGATAGAGGGGAAAAAAATTATGTTCTTTTCATCATAGAATCTCTAGATGAATTCAGGGTCCCTGGGATGCAGCCATGCATTAAAAATGGACTGCAAACACATACCAGAGAAAGCATGAGAACCAGAAAGACACCAAGGAGACAGGAATCCACTGTGATCCTTGCCTATCATGACTGTTAGAACACCCTACTATCTCTCATATGCATATATGTATCTGTAAGTAACTCTATATCCCTGTTCTCAGAGTTGTTTCATCTTTCTTCTGGGAAACAAAGAAGCTTATTTTCCTTAAGATGCTAGGAGTAAACAGCACATTCTGGCCACAAGTGGGGAGGATGATGGAGTCAAAGGTCTGTAAGTCTGTTCATCAGTGTAGCAGAAAAGCAGTAAAAGCCCTGCAAGAGGGATCAAGGGAACATACAGTGTTGCTTTGAGAGCAAGCAAACAGGTCAAGTACACACTGTCTAAAAGGCAGTGCACAACAAGATTCTATACCCAGCTGCTCTTAAAAAACAAAGAGAGCAAGCTATAGCATACTCTTTTGAGTACTTTTCTACCTTAGTTCCTTCCTTTGCAGGTACATGCTTCCTGTAACCTTGAAATCATCTGTGGAAAACTGGGGTTAAATGACAAGAATTTTGAAATACAGCAGCAGTCGACAGAAGGGAACCCTTCTTCCAATTTCAGCCACAACCTTAAATCTCCAGCTAGAGGAGAAGTGACCAGTTCCCAATGGACACCCCATTCTGGAGCAGGCCTCCCTCCCCCTAGCAGGGACAGCATTGAGGCTGCAGTAATTTTGGCAGGGTTAGTACCAGAGCATGCCAACTTCCTCACATCAATTTAGGAAAGCAAGACCTGGGGGGGAAACCTAGGCATTACACACATCAGAGAAGCAGGCATCATTTGCCATGTTTTATTGGTGAATAAGAGCCAGAAGAAAAATTATCTTATTTATTCACAAAAGTCCCTAATGTCACTATCTAGAAAATAAAAGTAATCCATAGATTATATTCCCATACACAAGAAGGTTTTATTTTATTTGTATATAGGATCAACTTAGCAGCTCCATGATAAAATTCTAGTAACATTAACCAAAATAATGTTCAGCAGGGTACTGTACCATAACAATACTCAATTATTCATCAGTGCTGGCAGAGCAGTAGCACTTTCAAGACAACAGTATTTATGGCTGAAACATTTCTGAGAGAATCTGGGAAGATCACTACAGTTTGAAAAGGCTAATAAGAACCCCCCCCAGCTTTTTAACAGCTTCCTTCAAGTTGAAACATCTCCCTAACCTCTTCTCTTTTGGCGTCAGGCATATAGCATTAAACCGAAGCAAGAAGGTACTTTAAAATACAAAAGAACTTTGGACACAGCCACTGTATGCTCTAAAGAAAAAAGAAATATGTCTGCAGTTAAGCAGACAGTCATAATGAAACTTATACACATAACATTCCTTACAGAATTAGCACAGGTGAAGAAGAAAAAGAAATCATGCTCAGTCAGAAGTCCCATTCGGTACCTTCCACAGTATTTCAGCACATGCAGAGGGAACCTGTGTTATTTAGGCTCAGTACAGTCATATACACAATAGCTCAGAATTATGACAGTTTTATTTGCAATATATAAACTTGAGCATTTTGGGGGGTAGTGAGAACTCAGACAACTTGAGCTGGATTCAATTATCCTTTTGGATCCCTTCCAAATGAGAATATTCTGTGATTTTGTAAAGTCACAGCAGTGTCAGGTACACTCATTGTTAAAAATAATGCATTTTATCTTGCTTTAGCTTTCATCCCTGCCTGGGAGTTAGTGTAAAGTTAGGGCATAGCCCTGCAAAATTTGAGTCTGGCACCTGTCTACAATTAGGTCCTCTCTTAACCTTTCCTCAAAAGTAGGTCAAAGTGTTTAAAGTTTTTATAGCTATTATGTATCCAAGAAACTGGCTAAAGGCACAGGCCAAAACTGCACACTGGGTTCACTAAGTCCTACAAGGGCTCTGTGTTGAGTCTCATGTCTATTTTGTAGCAGATGATGCAGTCACACTCAAAAGAATCATATAAATTCTCTTTGCATCTGCACTACATTTATTTATCAGGGTTTTATACAGCAAATATAGCCCATAAAATGGCTTTAGTAGTAGTGGATTGCTGCCCTATGTTTTTAAAGAAAAGTGTTCATTGAAGTACCTCTGAACATCAGAAGGATAACATTTCTTATTACATTTCAAAAGAAATTTCCTTTAAAAATTATGTTCTATGAAAACGCTTATTTAATTTAAAAAACAAGAATAGATGTTGACAAACCACATTAGGTATTTAATTTTACTGACATCATACAGTAGCAGTGGAGAAGCATCATATAACTATAACACGAAGCTGTGTGTCTGCCAATATAGTATTAATTTCTGCTTCTAAGTCTGCACCTGTTTAATTTCCTTCACTCACTGAAGTATGATTCACTGTTCCCACAGGCAGGTGAATGACACAAATTATACTCATTTTAACTCACACTAACATGAAAAAAGATCCCGTGCATTTTCTTAAATTAGCTCAGCAACAAGGAATCCTTGAGAAAAAAACCCACATTACAAACCATTACTGTTGTACATCTGAGAACAGAAATGCATAGAAAAGCCAGGAGGGTCATAATGAAAGTTAAGACAAAACCAAACCAAAGTACTCTATGACACCAAAAATGCCTCTACCCAGCAACAAGCAGCAGGACAAGAGGAAACAGCCTCAACCTGCAGCAAGGGAGATTCAGCTTGGAAACTGGGAAGAATTTCTTCACTGAAAGGGTTGTTAAGCATTGGAACAGGCTGCCCAGGGAGGTGGTGGAGTCACCATCCCTAGAGGTGTTAAAGAAATGACTGGATGTGGCACTCAGTGCTCTGGTCTGATTAACAATGTGGTGATCAGTTAAAGATTGGACTCGATGATCTTGCAGGTCTTTTCAGCTTCAATGATTCTGTGATACTCCCTCCATACACTATGCTCAGAACACAGAGAAAGGGCAAGAAAATAAGCAGGTATTTGTATAAATCAATGCACTCCTCCCTTGCATTTTGTAGGACATAGTATTTGCACCATCTGTGTGAGAACTCAGGACATCACTGCAAATATAATTCAAGAGACTTTTAACCTAGGAATGTTACCTTATCAGCTATGATCATGGAAGTTTTTGGGCAAAAGTCTTCATCACTCTTACTCTTTTCAGTGATGCATTTGCATCACTCTTCAGATTTACAACAGCCACACTAATTAACACTAGCTGTATCAAAGGAAAATGGCCATCAAGTATGTCACAGGCTAGGGAGGGTCTCCAAGGCACTCTTAAAATAATCTTTGAAAATAGGGGAGTGACTGATTATAGAACATTCTACCAGTTTATACTTCTAATAACAGTGAAATACTAATTATCCCTTAAAAGTCAACATATAGTGCTCTTGGATGGCCTTAAATAACATGCCACACAGCATTGCTGTACTGAAACTCCATCCCCAAAGCAGGGTAAGCTACCCCACTGATAAAAAACAGTTTAATTTTGCAGCCAATAAAAAACTCCAAAACTAAAGGAGGGTAAGAAACCTACATAATCTCCCAACAAGTGAAGTACAACAAATTTCTAATAATACAAGCAGCACTATTCAAATATGTAGAATTGGTTTTTGCATTAATTCATCACTTCCTCCAAAATGGCCATTGGAACCAACGAAGTTAGAGGAAGTTTGGCCAAATTATTTGTAGGAAAGCATACACAAAAGGTGTATGAGGCATATTATTAATTGGAAAACAGCCTTGAAAGTCAGTCTGCTTCATGTCTGGTTTGGACTACAATACAAAATCTGTTAGGTGACAACTACACAACAATTTAAAACTTTATTACTTTACCTCCTAAAAATGCAGGAAATGCCCACTTCCTCAGAAACACAAGCCAGTTAATACAGGCTGAACTGTAGTTACTAGAAAACTTAGTTCTTACATTCTTGTATCCGTAGATAACTGAACATCCAGTGAAAATCATTATTCCTTCTCTGCAGCCAGACAGGCCACGTTCTACCAAAGTACTGAATACCTGCAGTGAAACCACAAGCAAAGCTCCTGCCTGGCAGGTGAGGTCTCTGGCAGTGCTGTGGGACACAACCTCACTAACTCCCTGGGGAGCAAAGCAGTAACCCCTGACACTCAGTTCAGTAAGGCTTTATTAATTCAAACATTTGTCTAACAAAAATTTAAAAGTATTTATTTTTACCTCACCAAGATTCACAACATGTGTACAGAAAATCACTTCAAAGAGTGGATGATTTTAGCATCAAAATAAAATCAATTTATTCAGATGTATGTACATACATGGATATGTATACATACACACATGCCAGCACCAGCAACGCTGCAAACTCATTCTCAGTGGTCAGCATGGAACAGCAGAGATATTGTTGGAACTGCATATTTAGGATTTTATAGAAAAAAAGGACCCTTTTATTTGAGCAAATATCCACAGAAAGCAGATAAGAAGTCCAAGTGACACTTTCATCCCTCATTCTCTTAACTGTCTTCCTCAAACTGCTTGCCTGTGTGGAAGTGATTGAAAAGGAAAAAATGAAACACCTATCAATGCATAAAACCAGTTTCACCTAAGAATTAGAAACCTCAATAGAAATAATCTCTAAATCTTGACTCTAGAAATCAAATTGCCACAAAAGTAATTGCAGGCACACATCTATTTCTGAATGCAAAAAAAAAGTTACCAGGAGGCAAACTGGAGTTAAGCCAAGATCAAAAGGTGCCTTCTAAATAAAACTATTCTATGTGTCTATGATTCCAGTATGAACAAATATATTCTGCCAGATAAAACAAAGGGGCATGTTGATGATACATACACTTCAAATCAAAAAGATCTTACAAGTAATGATCAAAAGCTTTTATTTTGTGCACAAATTTCACAATATCCCCATTATGTAATGCTAAATAGCCACATTTTCCAAATACCTGACAACTTTGAGATGCCACTTCCGTTATAAAAGAACTCCAGCCTGTATTTTGAGAGTGAGGATATATACACAGCTGGAACTTTCACAGAGTGGGAAGAGAACTCTTGAACCTCCTGATATTACAATTTTATTTACTATCAAGATAATACTTCATCACTATTGTGCATTTTAATCTGTCCACTTTCTTCTTTGTTTTTGGTGGGGTTTTGTTATTTGTTTTTCAACAGTAGCCATTCTTCATCAAATTGTTGACTTTTTGGCTCCGATGTTTCTTTTAAGTAATGAAGTGACTATGTTCTCTAGCTATCAGCAACATTTTTTGCAGTAGATTTACAAGCCGCAAAGAACACATTTTCGTGGTATTTTCCCAGCACACTACTCGGGACAGGTGGAACTGTTTGGAGCTGTCCCTGGACCGGCAATGAAACACAAGCACATTCTGATCCAGACGTTGAGTATTCTGCAACACGTAACAACTGCAGTGCAGCTAATCCTATCGCACTTTGTTTTCCCTTGGAAACCAGGCTCACTCACGTTAATGTTTCTGAGACTGTTCAGGTTTGTTTCAAATTAACTCTCAACTCTGATTTACTCTAAGCCAATTCCAACTCTACGCGCTGTGCACGCCTGCCGGGATTTGGAAAGACCTTTGCATTACGGAGACTGGGGTTTCACTAGAACTTCCACCTTCTCTGATGGAACGTTAGCAGCTGAAAGGTCCCCCCAGCTCCTGGCAATGAACACCTCCCCGAACGGGGCCAGGTTCGTTTCTCTCCAGTCCGCCGTGCCGGGGATTTTACGCCCCGCTCGGGTTAGCAGCAGACCCCGACACAGGCGCGTCCGCCCTCCCTCCCCGCACGCCAAAGCTGCACCAGAACCACCGACTCGGGTTACGCGACAGCTCCTGCCGAGGCACGGCCGGGCGAAGGCCGCCTCGACGAAGCCGCTGCCGCCGCTCCAGGCAGCCGAACCGAGCCACGGCCCGCCGGGCCGCGGTCGCCGCCCCCGCGGGGCCCGTCAGGCGCCGGGACCCCTCCTGAGCACGGCCCGTCCCATGGGGAGCGCCGCGCCGCCCCGGGGCCGAGCGCCCCTCGCGCGCCGCTCACCTGGGGCTGTCCGGGGCTCTCACATGGCGGATCCCGGCCGGCCCGGCCCGCTCCCAGCGCCGCTTCCCGCCCGCTCCCACAGCCACTCGCACCCGGAACTGATTCCGCTGGCGGCCGTTCCGCTTCCTGGCGACGCCCCGGCAGCGGGCGGCGCCCCCGGGCCGCTCGGCAACCCGCCCCGCTCTCGGCGCGGAGCCCGGGCGCTCCCCCCCCGGCCGCAGTAGGGCGGAGCTGCCCTCGCAGCGCGACTCCTCACGAAGGCAGAAGGCTTTGAGCATTGGCTGAAGCCGGGGCGTACGTGGGCAGAGCTCTTCCGAGAACTCTCACCGTATGCAGCTCCAGAAGAGAACCCAGAGCCATACTCCGATGGGCAGTCGCAGAAACAGCGAGGGAGCTTTTGGGGGAGGACATCCCCCACTCCAGCTGTGAACAGACACCTTTATTGAGCAAAGAATTAAGACATTCACCTGTGCTATACTGGCCTTGTCACTCACAGAAATCACTTCAGCAAGCATGTGCTAACTTTTTTTTGTGTTATCCTGCATTTGCTTGTAGGTCAGGTAGCGCAACGATTCAGTTTATGAACCAGACAGTTCATGTACGGGTTATCATGTACTACTTGAAAACAGTCAGTGACTGGTGCCAGTAGGTCCTGCTGCGATATCCACCCGGTCTAACCAGACACCACATTCTGTCTTCTGGAGGTATGTCTTCCTCTCCCTTTAAGACACAGAACAGAATCTTCATACATTAGGCATTGAATGCTGATCAAATAAAGCAGTGGTCTGGGAAGCATCCTGGCCAGGACACAAATAACAAGAGTTAAATAACACAAACACAAACTCTATTTGTTCACTCAGAGAAAAAACACTCAAACAACTAATTCTGAACAGGCAAAAAGCATTTGGCTCATTATTCCGTGTTCAGTAAATGTAACCAAAATAGAAAATTAATTTTCTTGTACTATATTCCATTTGAATTTGCTGAAGACTGAATGTCTTACATAAATATTGACTTCTCTGGGTATTAACTGAACATGCTTTCACTGAGAGTGAGCTCAGTTTTTGCTTACGTAGTAAGCAGTGGTTGGGACAGTTCTGCAAGGACTGAGCAGATGGAGGCTGGACAAAATCAAGTGCTCAGTATAAGTACCTAAATTTAGTAAAGGAGAGAAAGAAACCTCACAGGACAGTAAGGGAAACTTTATCTTTAGTACTTTTCACAGCATGAAATTTCCTTCATACTCAGGCAAGGAAAAAAAAAATCTATGTTATCTGTACCTACTTCAACTGCACCAAGAGGCCTTTTGGACATGTGATTGCTGCTACTATGAAGTGAGTGTTCTGGAATTTTCCTATCAGCATGTACATTCTCTATTGTAACTTCAGAGATCACCATTCTGCAAAAAAACAGTTACAGCAAAACCTGTTTCACAAATTTGAACTAGCATGGAAGCCAATTACCTAAAGCAGCAAACAAATGGGTCTAATTCCACAAATTCATCAAACTTACTGTGTCATAAAAATCAGGTTTTAGTTTAATGTTTTCTTAGACTAGGCTGACATGTTATCATTATTTCAAGAAGACACATTACTAGATACACTTTTTAATATATTTAATAAAGTTATATATCAACAACTTTTGGAATTTGTACTTTTGAGCACTTATTTTGGCAAAGTGAAATATTAAATACTAATACTAGACATGCATTCCTTTCATTCAAGCTTAAGAAAACATTTACAAAGTTGACAGATAACATTTATTAAAACGTTATAGAAAAAAAGGGGCATGGGACTCTTCTATAAGAAGAAAATATTGAACAGTAAAATTAAATTAAAACCATGCTGTACAATTAGGACAGCAATATTTATAGACAAAACTATCCAACCTCTGCAATACAGGCATAACATCTCACAAAATATCAAGATATGCAAAGTTACTATTATAAATGACTTGTTTAGAATAAAAACTTATAGCTCATTAAGGAAGATTCACTTGACTTGCATAAACAGTTACATTTCTGAAAGAAATATGGAATCCCATGAATAAAAAAAAGGAGCAGCAATCGACAGACACAGGCTTCAAGCAAAAATCAGAACTTGCAATTTAAACACATTAAAAATACACCATCTTCTTTTCCAGCATCTTCCCCTAGGCCACTGATAGTTTACAGCTAATAGCTAAATAAGCCAAGCTACCCAATGAAGCATTTAAAAGACAAAAAAAACCCAGCTTTCCTTTGTTGCTTTGAGAAAGGTCCTAATTCTGTTATAGCAAAACACGCAATGTACTGCTGTGCACTCTCATAATTCAGAGACAGTCATCTTGCTGGCACCCAGGCAAAAGTATTGAGATTACAAACCCTGATATGCCTCCATTCTTTCACGATCAATTATACTGGAACACTCGACACATCAGCCTTTGATCATCTGCCTTGCTTATGACACAGGACAGTTTCTCAAGCTTAGACACACCTCAGATGAAAAAAGCTGACCAAAAACTGTACTGACAATATCTCCTAGGGTCTATCTCCTCACCCATAAAACTAACAAGGAAAGTTTAAAAAATGAAACAACAAAAAAGCACTCTGCAAACCAACACTGGTGTGTGAAATAGGAACTTTCTCTCTCAAAAGGGTCTGGTATACACCTAAGCAGATTGTAACCCTGCCAACAGTTGAATTTTTCAGAATGGCAGTTACACAGATTCCATGGTAATTAACATCATAGTTACAAAATGGAATGAAAAGGAGCTTAGCTGTAGTATCATTAAGTCTTCTTACCACTACCAGGACAATGGCTTTGAAGCAGCAGGAAAGTCTGAAAGCCATCTGGGTATACAAAATTTCTAGTTTTCAGAAGACACTGACTTTACTACAGCCAACAGCCACATCATCAAAGGTAATGAAGCATATGGGAAGATTAATGAAATTCATCATATACATACGCATTCATATTATATATATACATATATATATATATATATATATATGGATTGCTTCCCTCCTCCCCACAAATAAGAAATAATTTTCCATACCTTGAACAAGACCACTCCATTAGCAAAGATCAGAAGCTTGACAGAAGCTGTATCTGTATATCTTGGCTTGCTATGTTCAACTGCACTGGCCACCAGCGGCAGGGACTGCAGGGGTGACACATGGCTAGCGTTTGCAGGCTGCCCCGCACTAGTCAAAAAAAGTTCATCGTGCACAAAAAATGGATGAAGCCAAAATCTCAACCAGACGTGCACATAATGATTCTGCTTAAATATATTTAAGGAAGAGTGGCAGCTGCTAGCAAGAGGTGCAGGGAGACACATGGAGAAGATACTCCTGGGTACAGGTGGAGAAACTGAAGAGCTGCTCTTGGGAAAACACCTGAAGAAGTCACTGAGAACATGTATAGACACACTCACAGAAGGGCACACTCCCTGCCTGAGGAGATTCACTTCTAAGATGACTTTGGCCTACAGCTGAGCCCTGCCAGAGCAGGTACACCTCTGAAATAACTGAGTTCCACAGAAGAACCAAGCTGGAACAGACACATCCCTCAAGGGACTGTGGCCCAGTGTCACCATGCATAGTGACACTGACCAGGCCAAAGCACCAGAGGAACCCCACTAAGAAATGCAAAACATCAGACAAGGAAGTGTGCATAGGACCCCAACCTCCTCTGTGACCTGCCACCTTACTAAAGGAAATGGCAGGAACTGAATACAACTCTTGGTGAAAGCAAGGGAAACTGAGAATACAAAGGCAGGGAGAAGAGGTGTTAGACTTAAGCGGAGCCTGAGAAAGATGGTTTAAGTGACTTTTTATCTCTCCCCCCTCCCCCCGCCCAGTACCTGAATTGGTGATTAGAAGTTGGACAAAGGGCAATAAACTGAGTTCAAGAAAAACACCCCAAGACAACTGTTTCACCTGTGACATGCAAAAGTAAGGATTTTAGACATGTGTCTCAAGCTGTCTTTGAATCATCAATCCTCTCAACCTGATCTCAGGACAGTCAGATCACTATTTTCCTGCAATCAACTGGTTTCATGTAAATTAACAGCAGAAAGCCAAGTGCTACAAAAATCAGTGGAGCAACATTTGCTGGACTTTCAAGACAATGCCATAATATGGGGTAAAACAGCAAGAGGCAAATACTAAAAAGTTACTATTCATGCTAAGTCATTAAAAAAGGACATGGTTCTATAATATGATCTACTGAACCTGTTATAAAATCTTTAAAGTGTCTCTCGCAGTACATTTAATTTTAAAGCTTTATTTCAAAGTAATCTAACTGCAAATAGAAGTAACATTAAACCTTGAAATATCCCATATAAAAGTCATTCCAAGCTGGTAAAAGAAACAGTTTTGCTGGCAGCTCTGTAGTATGGTCTGCGTTCAACATTTTTGTTTTTTTTTGACCACAGTTTTCAGACTGGTTTTTCTGTCCAGCCTTTTTTGTGGTTAAATGGGAAGAGGCACCCTTAACCTTTTATGCAAAACTAAAGTGACAATTGGAAAGGGGCTGAGAACCAATGTAATATACAAGATCATTCTTGAAATGAGTACGAGAATAAACACGCTGGACATGTTCAAGGCCAGGTTGGATGGGGCTCTGAGCAACCTGGCCTAGCTGAAGGTGTCCATGCCTATGGCAGGAGGGTTGGAAGCAGGTGACCTTCAAAGTCTCCTTCCAACCCAAACCATTCTATGAAACTAATGCCTTCCTTCAAATGTGATGATGGTACTTGCAGAAATGACATCATGTATGTGGTAAGGCCTTGGAGAATGGAAAAATAGGGCCACCGAGTGCGAGAACCCTTTCCTCTACCCTCATGTAAACAGGCAAGCATTATAGTATTCTTTAGTATTAAAAAGGACAGTGTTAACAGTGTGTAAACAAACCATAGAGGGAATATAATTTCTAAGTTTAAAAAAAATACTTATTAAGTATTATGGTTTGGTTTTTTAGTTGTTTTTGTTTTTGGGGGGTTTTTTGTTAGTTTTTTTGGGGGGGTTTTGTGGTTTTCTTTTTTTTTTTTTTTTTTTTTTTTTTTTTTGGTTTTGTTTTGTTTAAATACAAAGTGCTATACATTAAGCAGGTTACAGTGTTAGTGAGCAAAATCCCTGTTTCAGTACCTTGATCACAAAGGTTAAACATGGCCACCATGGTATTTGTAGAGTTCAATTAAGTGCTAAGAACAGGAACTCTGTGGTGCTGATTATTAATGCCCATTGCCAGCAATGGGTTCATTGTACTTGGGAACATCTGTTTTAACAAAATTCCATATGAAAAAATATTTGAATCACTAGAAGATTAATAATTAAGAGCCTCTTAAAAAGAAGTTTTTAAGTAGAATGCCAGTAAAGAAATTACAGTAATTACAGCTCACTGAGTAGAAAACCCTCAGCTTGCAGCAGACATTCAGGATACAGTTCAGTTGTATCTTAAGACAATTTGTAACTGGGAGTTCAAAAAAGAATCTGAACTGTAATAATCTTGGTGTGGTTTTGCTTCACCATACAGGGTCATCTGTTCAGTACATTATCCTGCACACAGCAGTGCTTAATACAGAAATTGGGGTCAGACAGGCTTAGGTTTTTAATGCTGGTTAACTTTTTCCCCATGTGGACAGCACTGTACTTGGTTATCACCTCTTCCTATTGTATTCTATGTATGTTCTTTCCTTGTCATATTTCAGTAAGCTACAAAGAAGCTTTTGCTTACCAAGAAGCAATTGCTTTTGCATTGGACTGCATTAAGCTTTCAACCCCAAAATCCTGTTGTCACCTTTTCAACTGATGCCTTTACTCAATCTGCAGAGCTGGCAGCATCCCTTAGAACTATACACATTCCTCCACCTATCTCCATGAATGAGAGCCCCACACACAGATCCTCATCTTAACATAGAACAAGTGTCACTCCCAGCAAAAATACCAGCTTCAGACATAAGCATGGTACCATGTTCTGCAGTACCATTAGAAGATCCAAATCACATACTTCCTACTTTTTTCCACAAGCAACTCTGAGGAAACAAACAACTCTGCTTGTGATCATCAGTCACAGTAGTTCAGTACCAAGAATCAGTATTATATACTATTCAAATAGTAAAGAATTAAAAGTATAAATACCTATCAATGACTATGTAATTTTCCTAAAGCAAGTTTCTAAAACTAGATAAAAGTTCTCACAGAAGTTTTTGTACCAATAACAAGTCAGTTTATGAATCCAGAGTTTGGTACTTGCTACCGTAGTAAGCCACAAATTTTGAACAGAAATTTACACTTTAAATATTTGATTATTTTGACTAAGTTCCAAATGTTACATTTTACTTTAGTTGGTGTCTTAGTTTTTAGTAAGACATACTTATTACACACACTTCTAGAAGCTCTCATAACACAGTAATTAAAATCTAATGAAGTCAAGTACAGCATTAGACCCTAGAAGAGCAAATAGAAAGTATACTTCAGTATACATTAAGTTTATGTAGTGAAAACTCTAAGTGCATTACAGACTCTAAACAGAAATCAGCACAAAATTAGACACTTATTTTACTGAAGATGAATTTAAAAAAAAAGATGTATAACTGAAATCTAAACCACCTTTACCACGCCTTTCATAAAGCAATACAAAAAAGGCTACTGAAGGATGCACACTACCCAATGATGCTTCAGCTTGAGGTGGAATTCTCTTCATTTTTTCTTCATTTAAATGTGAATCGTGTTAGCCAGTTTGGTCCTCTAGGTTTTCTTTTCCTTTAAGGAGTACTACCTGAATTTCTCGTTCATCTAAGTATTTCCACGATTTTTGTCAATTTAGAGCTGAGTTTTACTGTGAATTTAGAGGTCTTGTAAATACAAGATGGCTTCTAAATACTGCTGTGATTACAATCCATCTCAGACCTCATTTTGCAGGCACACTTCAGATTAACCACATACACTTCCCACAATAAACACCTGAAGTAATACTGCAGGAAGCAAAATACATTTCATCTGTTTATACCAGCATACTTATTAAAACTTTTGTTTTGAGAACATACAATAGCAAGTACCAGACATTATTTGCATAATTAGTTTATTTTTCTTACTCTACTAAACAAACGTAAGCACTAATGTCTTAGTTCATCTCAGTAGTACTCTGCTCAGCTTTAGAAGCCTGATAGGACTTGGTACAAGAGGTCACATGGCGATGAAAACTGTCCCGCCACATAAATCTTTTCCCACAGATGTTACACTCATACGGTTTTATGCCTGTATGAATTTTCATATGGCCTACAAGATGGTGTTTCATTTTGAATTTCTTACCACAGACACCACAGCCATAAGGTCGAAGACCAAGGTGCATACTCATATGCCGATCTCTCTGACTTTTGTGTGTAAAGCTTTTTCCACACTGACAAGGATAGAGCTTATCAGCGTGGGAGAATCCAGTGAGAGACGTTTCTTCTTTAATCCCAGCAGCCATATCAATGCTTTCACCATAGCCTGCTGCCATCATAAGATCCTGTCTGTGAGCACTTAAATTTCCATCTGCCCTTTCACCGGAAAATTCTTCCATAGATGAGCCATAGAAGTCAACTTGTTCATCATAATTACTTTCATCTGCCTGTTCATCAAATTCTGCTTCCATCTTTTTGTCAGCTATGTGAAAATCTTCAACACCTGAAGACTGGATTGAGTGATCTGCCTGGATGGTATTCATGGATTCAGAAACTTGGTGTTCATCATAAGGGTTATCAACGCCTTCACAGTCTTGTTCAAACCTTTCTGGTTTCACATGGATCCACCGCTTGTGAGACATGATACTGGGTTTGCTATACATTGGTCTGCTATACTGGTACTCTGCACTATCACTAGTTCCCTCTTCCCCATCCTGACTGGTCATTCCAGTGCTAAGTCTGTCATGTTCTGTTGAAGAATTACTGGGAAGGTACTCATGTTCTGTCAGCTGACATGACAGTTCATCTTTAGAGCTCTCTTCTTCGTTTTCACCGTCTCTTAGTTCCTGCACTTTGTGGAATTCTGTCTGTCCTCCAGAGCCAAGTTCAAAGGTTTCAACGAGGCCATTGTAGCTACTACTGCTTGGGGACTGATGGTCACTGCCATGATTCATCTTCTGACACAGAACTGTTGGGTTTCCCTCAAGCACTTCTGTGCACTTATCCACTACGTGCCACATCTGAAGGAAACTTGCTGCTGTCAGATAACTAACAATTTCTGGTGCAGGCATTACCAGCCGGCCTGTATAGGTAGACAGAAGAATGTTTTCAAATACTCTGGGATTCATCACATCAGGCAGGACTATTCGCCTGCTGTTTTTCAGGAGAACCTGATCACAGAAATAAGGTGAACTAGCTGCAAGAACAGCTTTATGGGCTCTGAAGAGATGGCCCTGAACCACAATGGACACATCACATAATTGTCCTTGCTGGCGCTGTTGGTTTAACTTCTGCAAAATGGTGCTAGAAAAATCTGGAAATTCCACTCGAAAGGAGCTTGACCCAGACTCCATTTCATTACAAATTTAGTGTTGTGCTGTAAGAAGAAAATATAAAATAAAAATAAGAAATAAAATTAGAAATTCTCCTTGGTCAAGTATTGACCTTTCCATTTTCTTCTACATTTTTATTCTTTTTTCTTAACAGACTCACATGGAACTCAACCTTTCGCCACTGTTTTATTCCCTCAAGTCATCTCACTTCTCTCTTCTGAAAGCTGTACTAAGGCCATAAATTGCTATACTAGAATATTTTGCTCTGTTTCTCCTCTTCAAGAGGACTCACCAACTACAGCAAGAGCTACAAAGAGCAAACTATCCAGTTGGGATAGACTAAGCATTTCAAACACGAGTTTAGGCTAATGAAACCGTTATTTCATGAAATTATACAGCAGAGTTCTAACTCCAGGATGTCTCACAGTTTGTACCAGCATATGAAAGATCTTATATTTCAAATGCCAACAAAATCATCTCATTTGTCACCCAACAAACACTGATTTTACTCATGAAATATTTCACTTAAGATTAATTTTTCAAAAGCAACCATATCAACTCACAGGATGACACTGGAAGCACAGGCAGAACCTCACTAAGAGTAAGGTTTATGACCCTTCTCACATATTTCCCCATTGTTTCACTAACTGAAAGGTGGAACAGCAACAGCTTGTACAGTTTTTAATTCCAAGCTTATTGAGATATTTGGGTTAGGGGTAGGATTATAATGTTCCTTTTAGAGAAATCATACAGAATTTAAAAGGTCGATCAAGAAATTGATACCTTTGCCACACAGAACTTTTCCTGCTTGTTCCTTGTGTATTTGTAACAACATAATAATTACATGACAGAATCTCAGCTAAGAGCTCCCAGATTTTCACGTGTGTATTCTCACATAATCCAGATGTCTTACAAAAAGATTAACAGCCCTTTTAGCAGTAATGCAACTTTTTCAAATGCATACTTGAAATTTTAAATTGAATTTGAGATAAATTTGCACGTTATTGTAATTTGAAATGGCAGAAGTTTAAATGCCACTATGAAAAACCAACATTAACTGCTTGAGTAAGTTAAACTTGTGCAATTTTTCTATTTGATAATGTGTAAGTTGAGTGCTGTGGGATTTCTGAAGAGCCATGGAGCAGCAAGTGGTTTCAGTGGTCAAGGTCCATGAAGTTGCCACCCACATAATTGCAGAAGACCACCTTAAAATTTGCTGTTTTCAGTACTCCTCAAGTTCTTTTCCTCAAACCGCCAACCCTCTTCAGAACTGAATCAGCTACCAATACTTTTCCAGTGAGCAACAGAATACTGCACCTGCCAGTTCAATTGTTAATTTTTCTTACCACTTTGTTTTAAAACAATTTGACATAATTATTTAAGTATTTCAAGTTATCTTATACCTTGTGTATATTACATCAATTTTTTGAAACAATCAGATTTTCTTAGACAGATGCAGTTCCTTACCCCCCTTCAGAATATTCTCAGATTTAAGATTCTATTTTTCAATATCTGCCTATAAAAAAATAAGCCTTCAGAAAATGTTCAACTTAAGTTTAAAAACAGATGCCTGCAGAATTCATATACCACTACTGATAATCTAAACTGCCATCATTCAGCAGGGAGTCAGCATGTGACCACAAAAACATTTCCAGATGACAGCAGACTTTTTTGTATTTTAAGTTGTCATGCAGACAAAATGTAAGCGAAATATTTTCAATTAGAAAAGCCATACAAGTCAAGCAAACTGGTTTTCAAAAGGAGTTTCACTCCCTCCTTCTACAATCTGTTTCGTTTTGCAGTTTTACTCCAAACTCATACAGAAAAAAAGTCTTCCTACTTCAATTAATAACAATTTAAAAAACAATCTCCATGTTGGAGCATTGAGTAGAACATACAAGTCACATTTAATTTGCTTTAGGATACCATTAGTCCTAACAAGTGCCAGCAGGGAGCTCCTTGCCGTCTCCACGCGCAGGCCCGCAGACCTCGATCTCTCACGCTCGCAGCGCCCCGCGACGCTGCCGCGGCCGCGCCCGCGGGACCACACAGGCCGCAGCGCCTCCCGCGGCCCGCGGACCCGCCGGTAGGCTCCGGCAGGAGCGGATCCCGGTCCCGGTCGCAGCGAGAACACCGACCCGGCCCGAGAGAGCGCGGGACCTGCGGCCGCGGGGCGCGGGAAGGCCTCGCGCGCCGCCCGCCCCGCCCCAGCGCGGGCCCGCGGACCGGGGCCAGCGGCAGCAGGGCCGCCCGGGGTCCACGAGCAGCAGCGTCTCACCTGCGGGTCGCGGCGTCTCTCTCATAGCGGGGCGCCGTCGGTGCGGCCCCGGCCCGGCCCTACCCGCGCCCACCCCAGCCCGCACCGGAAGCAGCTGCCCCCCTTCCTGCAGGCACTTCCGCGTCCCGGTCACGTGACGCTCGCCCAGCCCTTCCGCTCCCCACCCGCAGGGGCTCTTACCCGGGGCGGTGGCGGCGCCCCCTGCTGGCTCCATTTGGGAGCGGATGGATTTGACCGGAGCGCTCAGTAGGAACGGTTCGCCCCCCAAAACCCCCTGGGCCGAGATGTGCTGTCCCGTCCTGTCCTGTCTTGTCCCTTTGTGCCGCAGCTGCTCCCCAGGCGAATACTCTCAGCGCTGCTGTGAGCACTGCCAGGAGGGGACCACAGACAGTACAAGTGAAGCCCGCCGTCCTCGCCGGGCGCTGGCGCGGCCCGCGTGTTCCGCACAGATCCCTGGTGTGCTGGGGCGCGGGATTTGTCCCACCGCCAAGCCGTTCCAACGGGCACGCAGCCAACACACCCGCGTCGGAACCCTTGCACCGCTCGGGCTCGATCCTGCCCCGCTGCGGCCGGCAGAGGGCGCCGCTCCCCAGAGAGGCCGGCCCTGCCTGCCGGGCCCGAAATCCGCCCCTTTCTGCGGGAAAATGTTCCAAATAAACTGATAAAAAATTAGTATTAATTAGGCTTCATCTTTAATATTTTATTAAAAAACGGACGACAATATCTCAGTTTTTAAATGCATCACAAAGACTTCAGCTGGATCGTCCTTCCCGGTTGGTTGGCAGCCGTCCATGCAGCCCGGGCTGGCTCCGTGTGCGCCGGCTCCGCGCACACCTGGGCAGAGCCCCGAGCACACCTGGGCAGAGCCCCGAGCACACCTGGGCAGAGCCCTGCGCACACCTGGGCAGAGCCCTGCGCACACCTGGGCAGAGCCCCGCGCACACCTGGGCAGAGCCCTGCGCACACCTGGGCAGCGGCCCCGAGTACACCTGGGCAGAGCCCCGCGCACACCTGGGCAGAGCCCTGCGCACACCTGGGCAGAGCCCCGAGCACACCTGGGCAGAGCCCTGAGCACACCTGGGCAGAGCCCCGCGCACACCTGGGCAGAGCCCTGCGCACACCTGGGCAGAGCCCTGCGCACACCTGGGCAGAGCCCTGAGCACACCTGGGCAGAGCCCCGCGCACACCTGGGCAGAGCCCTGCGCACACCTGGGCAGAGCCCCGATTACATCAGGGCAGCGGCCCCGAGCACACCTGGGCAGCGGCCCCGAGCACACCTGGGCAGAGCCCCGAGCACACCTGGGCAGAGCCCCGAGCACACCTGGGCAGCGGCAGCAGCCTCGGCAAAGCTCTCAGAACCGGAGCAAGAGGTTCTGTGGGGCAGAGCTGTCCCAGCTCTCAGCTCGTGCCCGTGAAAATCTCACTTGAGTGAAAGCCATAGAGGTTTCCTGTGGCTGAACTGGAGCAAGAGAACGTGCTAAAACCCTGGGGTAGGAAGGAGAGCAAGCTGTTTCATGGGAGCTTAAGGAGTTCTCCTAGACAGAAGCCATCCCCACTTTAGCAAGTACTATATCTGAACAGAATTTGGTGTATTTTCAACTCTAGTAGTGTGCATTCACATATTAAGTACATATCCTTCCTACATTAATAGGACTGGAATTCTAATAAAAATTGTAATACAGAAATTAGAAAAGAGGGAAGATGTTTAACATAACACAATTATGTAGTTTTCTCTTACAGGCATTATGAGAGTACATGACCAAATAAACCACTACATAAGAATGATAAGCAGTAGGGCAAGGAAGTTTTGAGAGATGAAATAGCACACAGCAAGCCAAAGCATTAAACATGAGTGTGGCATGAAAAACACTTTGGATTTCCTTCATGTGATCAGTTCTGAAGTCTTCAAGTGGCAACACTGACTGCAGGAGCAGGGCTGCAGGGTCAAGGCTAGTTTGTTAAATCAAAATTTATGTTTTACAAAGGAAGCAAATGGAAACAGCATTAACTGATGTTTGTATGCTTTACTTTCTCCTGAGGTTATGGAAGTTTGGGTCAAATTCATGAATGATCATTCAGCTAAACTTAGAGACTATATTTTTTCTTCCTTGAATGCTTTTCTTATTATAACATGTTCTTTAACTCCTCTGTATTCCCTGCTGTGATTAATTTAAATAATTTATTTTTAAGGCAGTGGGTTTTATACCTTTTCTGTTATAGCAAGAAATACAGTGTTCTAATAAGTGAACTGAAAGGGAATTTTTTTCTTGAGATTTGATAGGCTGACACAGGTGTCTCTCCAAAGCATACTTGTTTGGATTTTGAGATGGAGATAGTCTGCATCACCTTGTCTTTGTTAACAAAAGGTCTCTATAATTCTTGCATGATAAAATTCTACAATTTTGAGGATAACAGCTCTTTAGCTTCACTCTGATGGTGAAAAAAATGTCTTTAGGTCTGTCCTATAATGTTCATGTATTCTGAAAGTTTGTATTCTTGGTACGTGTCGTAAGATGACACTGGTTATACTTTGCCGTACGAGTCAGATTTTAACTACAAAACTACTCAGAAGGGCAAACCAGTACTTGTGGATTCTGTGTAGTTATACAGAAAAGTTTCCTTCTCCAGAAGACTTGAGCCTCAATGCCACAGACCCTGCTCAGATGAACCTTTTGCTGATTTTCAGTGCTGGAGAACTTGTCTCAGAGACAAATAGGAAGGGTATTTTTTCTTTAGTGGGCTTCTTCGGAGTTTTAAAATTTCTTTATCTAAGTGGGAAGAAAAAATTGATACAGCTGTAATTATGTAGGATGGGTCATTTGCATGTTGTTAGTTTTGGTTTTATATTTGTATAAAATTTTATATTTCAACAGACAGACACTGTCTCTAAATGCATCGTAGCACTACTGCTCAGAAATAGAACAATCTATTGATTTCCCCATTATATTATTGAAGAATTAAAAAACCAGTGAGCATTAATGGAAGCCTAGGAAATAATGATGTGTGTATCAAATATTTATTGTTGGCTCATAAAAAAGGCAATGCCACAATGATAAGACAGATGCACTTTAAAATGTAAGAAAAAGAATTGTAAAATTTTATAGCACTCATCAAGAACAGGAAGGTATTCAGTTCCACAACACCTTTAAATTTTAAACAGACACACATTGCAAAGTCCCTTGAGCAAAGCTTAAATAATACATTATAAAAATATAAATTTCATTCTGCTTCTCCCCAAAAAGGGATGGCTGTGTGCTGAGAAGACCATCCTGTGTTGAAAATAGACCCCAACATTGATGCGTGCAGAAAACAAACCAACCAAACAAACCTCCATTTATGATCCAGCTATAGGCTTGTTTTTATTGTACTTATAAAATATACATAGCCTTTTATTGAATTGCCTGCTGTCGAAATCTGCAAGAATTTTATTGCTTTTTACTGTCCTGGAGAGGAATAAAGCAGCAGCCTCTGTGTAATTTCATAAGAAGCAAGGACACTAAATCTAATTTTGCTGGATATTGGCTCGATCATAAAAAAAACAAGCAATGATCAAAATTTAGAATTTTGGAATACGGAGTATCTGTATATTTCTCCTCATTTTTATTTTTAAAAAAATCTATTATGTTTATATCTGAACATAGACCACATTACAGTGCACTGTGTGCACTATTGTAAGCTTTGCATTTATATATCTCTCATGATAGGTGCATGAGTCTGTTCCAGTATTAAATCAGAGTCTGCGCACTTTTAAGCAGTATCTCCTTTCTTCCACTTTGAAATGGAGTCGAGTAGACTCTGAAATACAATGAGAATAAGGTAGATTTGGCTATTGAATAAAATGCTTTCTTTACCTTTTATCACCTTTCCTCTGAACTTACTGAGGGATCAAAGCATGACATGCCCAGACTATCTCCAGAGAAGCCACTGTCCTTGAACCTGAAAATTGGGATGTAATTTTCAAGTAAAATGTGTAGCTTAGGAACTTCTCAACAAGATTCACAGTATGCTTCTGTGGGCTGTGTTTCCAGTCTTGGGATCCACTGTGTCTTTCCTAAATTTCCCAGGTATCTGAGAGAATATTGGATCAATATATTCCTAGTTTTTTGTCACATCTTTTCAGGGGTGAAATGAAACTCTTGAAAAATTATTTGACCTCCTATTTGCCAAACACTGATGTTGAGCAACAAGGTCAGTTTAACAGTTCAAGAAAAAAGTAGGAAGAAAAAGTACTTTTCTATTATAAGTTTAGTAGTTTTACATGAGGCAAGGACATGCAGGATCTGATACTACCAGGCATGGTCCATCTGCTCTTATTCTGGAGGGTCCCAAAGCACTTCACAGTTAAAAGTTCTGATGCAGCTTTGACCCAACTCTTTGAAACTTTGATCACTGGGAACTGAAGATGTTCAGAATCAAACTGTTAATAACATTCCAGGACAGACAGTCAAGAAGAAATAATAATCCTACTGAAAGTTTTGAATGCAAGGGGATATGAAAGGAGAAAATTTAAAGAAGTAGTATTGCACACAGATGGCTGCGAAAAAAAAAAATCATCTTCTCATCACAGGATATATGAGTAAGGGACTCTTTCTATTGCTACCAGAAGACTTCAGCATCTCAGTCACAATAAAGTAGGGAACAGCCTGGAAGCAGGATTTTCTTTTACCAGAACATGAAAAGCCGCTCAGTCATAATAAGACCTGCCTGTAAGTCTTAAACTTGTTCCTATCTTGAGTGTTGAAAATCTTTATTGATCTTTTAATCCAAATTTTGATTGTAAAGGCAATTGAACTTTAAATTAATTATGTTTTCATGTAAAAATAGTTAATTTCATCCCAGGGAGAAACCTGCAGAAAGCTCCCAGGGGAAACAGTCGGGCTTCATTTGAGCAAACAGAATAAACACTCCTTAGGATGAATTTGAGTATCATCACAAAATTCTGTAAAAAGAAGTTAGTGCCTGTATGGGAAAATTAATTGAGAAAAATCTATAAAGTAGAAATACATTTCAGCTCAGCTTTAATAGAGCAGCTAGGGGGAAGATGCATCTCTGATGCTGAGGTGGGTGCTTTGGCCAGTGCAAGGCTGCCCTGCCCATCGCTGGTGATGGACAGAGCCTCTTTAAGGCAGGTGGCAGAGCCAGCACTGAGCAGGCCTGTGGGACAGGCACGTGGAAGTGCTGAGCATGTGGGCTGTCCTATCCCACCCTGTTTGAGGCACTGCATGTAAAGGGCAGATGTAGCTGGAAGCACTACTTCAAAATTCACTACTAAATTGTGGTGGTTGTTATAGAGGTTTTCTGAGAGGTAAAAAGAAAATTCGGTGTCATGTGTCTCAAAAAAAGTGCCTTTTTCCCACATATTTCTTTACACAATGTGTTTGCATTCCATCTGAATTTCTTTTGCTCCTCTTTTTTTTTTGTTTTAACTGCACAGGCACTTATGAGGAGATATCTCTCTGGAAGCACCTTGGACAAAAAAAAGGTAAAAAATTATTTGGCGTCATAGGCTAGATCCTGGTATTTTCAAGCAGCTTGATGCCAATGACTGCAAGTAGACACCTATTTTGGAATAAACTGAAACCAGACTCCTGCAGGAATCATTTGTTATCAGAAGCTGGCGCTTTAAAGCTCTTAGATACTGGATACCTGCAAAAATTCAATTCATTCTTTCTTGTGAAGCAATCTGATTTGAAGTGTTTTACTGTCAAAAATCTGTCACAAGGCCAGGAACAAGACATAGGGCTCTGTGTATGTACTGGTCCTGTCTATTATTTCAGCAACCTCAATGAAAAAGGAACTCAAATGGAGCTTGAATGTGTGGTTACTGAGGAAAAGAAGCCATGTTAAACTTTCCTCACATGTACAGGTATGAGAGTTATCCAAAAATGAAGGGCTACAACTTTGATCATGTCACTGGTATAAGGTCAAAAAGGGTCAGAAAGGGTCAGCCCTGCAAAAACTGACTCTGTGAATGGATCCTCTTAAACATCTGCTCTATTCCTAAAAGCATATCTGTGGAGAACTGCTCACACTGGGGGTATGCTGTGACCTGCTCATGCAGGGCCGGTTCTGTATGGCTGTGTGAATGAACTAATGGCAGGGCAAGGAGCCAGCTGGACACCCTAGCAAAGGGCGTGTGGGTCCAAAACCTGCAGCAACCCCAGGCCTGGTGCTGGGGAAAGCAGATCATCCCCCAAGGCTAAATACTTTCAGAGGCCAAAGTGAGTGTTGCCAGCCAGTTTGACACTGAAATTGCATATTTTTAGTTTTTTGGTTTTTTTTTTTTTTTTCTGGAATGTGAACTACTGCCTTTAAAATCAGTCTGTTTGGGGATTGGTGGTGGTGTCAGTCTTGCTTTTGTGAGGCCACAACTCTACTGCACATAAAGAGTTTTTGTTGACATGTGGCCGAGTCTCAGGCAGGACAGCACACAGCCAGGACATTCTGATGTGACTCAGCTGATTAACTCCATAGATCACCCTTGCTGTGATGGAATCAATGGTTGTGGTTAAAGGTCTCTTAAAAGGTTTTTCCAGTAATGAGTTTGTAATAAAGCTCCCACCAAATAGTTTAGTGCCATGTGATTTCTCCTTTATTGATTTCAATAAAAAGGCTAATTTGGAGATATGCTGGATTGTCATTTCTGGGTGGAGGATGATTAATATAACCAATGGCATTGCTATGGCACAATGGAGACATCGACCCTGACACACAGAGAGCAGAGAGAATTTAGCAGGCAAAGAAAGTTGTTCCAAGTGCATATCCTGGTCTTGACAAGATGTGGCAGCTACCCAGCTGCATGCTGGTGGAAGTGCATGTAAAAAGCACAGCCAGATTGGCCAGGTTCTCGCTTGTTCTAGCGAACCAGACCCTGTGTCCAGGCCTCGTTGGCGTCCGGCCAGCCCATGGCCATGGCGTGGCTGCCGGCCCACTGAGGCTCTCAAGGCCATCCTGGACAGAGCCAGCCTGGCCCACCAGGGTCTCAGCCCAGGGTGGAGCAGAGTGAAGGCCAGTGCCCCATGGTGGGAGCCAGCTCTGCCAAAAGGGGGACCACAGGTGCTGTGGACGTGGTGCTGGCCTGCCCCAGGCCCTGGCTGTGACCAGGCTGAACCTCCAGAACCACAGTGACATTCGGACCAAAGCTGCTTCCCTCTGTGCTCCCAGACCATGTTAGCGTTTGCAGGGTCAAGCAATCTCTGTGCAAGGAGCTGCCTAATCCTCTGAGCCAGGAGATCATGGAGGGCCCCTGAGCACAGCCAGGGAGGTTCCTTCACCTCTGCATGCTGCTAGAATTCACAGAGATTATTTCTTCTGGGCTAGTGTTTCCTTGGGTTTAGATCCTGATCTGTTCACTGCATTCTCTCATAAGTGTTGGGATTATAAATTCTAATGCTTTTCAGAGTGCCAGGACTATGCTCAGAAGAAGGCTGCTGTCAGGGAAAGTGATGCAAGATTTGCCACAATAGTTTAAGAACTTGCCTAGAAAAAAAACCCACTTCAGTGTCAGACTCTGAAGTACATGGCTCTGAGCCATTTGAGAGTGTGCCCATAGCTTTTTAAAGAATTCTGGCTTTGGAAATATTAGCTTAAGTAGTTCTGAGCATTTCTTCAGGAAAGTATTATATTGGCTTTAGCTACTGTAAGTCCAGAATTAGTAACAAAACTCTGGTTAAATACTTGATGAAAAAAACATTCTCAAAAAACTGGATCTATTTAAAAGCAGTATCTCCTTTGGTTATATTAAAAGTTCCCTTATTTCAAAAGAAAAGGATTAAACAGATTTTTAAAAACCCACCAAAGTAAACATAGTTTGACAATGAAGAAAGCTGCTTAGCTGTGATCTCTTCTAAATACTAACCTCCATTCAATGCAATAGTGGGAGCCTGCAGCTGCCTGCTGAGGACTGTGTGGTTTACATCTTCTCTAAATGTCTTGATGGAAGGTGAGTTAGTCCCAGTACCAGCTACTCGAGCACCAGCTCCTTACAGCCCCAGACCTAGCACAATGCAGGCAGTGGAAGGACTCACACTCATTTCCAGAGTGATGGAGCTAAGCCTGTGGTAACAAGGGCCTGTTCTCCTTTCCTTTCCAGACTTAAAGCAGAGAACGCAAGTGAGGGAGAGGTCAGTGAAACATCATATCCACTCTCTGCCCTGTCTTGCTAGTCCTCTCATCAACTTTGGATCTTCATCTTTCTTCTCCCATACCTCCCAGTCCTTCCTCTTTTAGGGAAGCGCTGGTAACTCCTGAGACTATGTGGTACTAAAAGTAACTTGGTAGTCTTATTTCCAAGCAAGAGTGTATCCAGTTGCTCTAGTCTGTAGTTTCTGCCTGTGTTTTAGCTTGCTGTGACCATAAAATGATGTTATGATGTATTTTCTGCATGTTTAG
Organism: Ammospiza caudacuta; assembly: GCF_027887145.1. Lineage (NCBI taxonomy): Eukaryota > Metazoa > Chordata > Aves > Passeriformes > Passerellidae > Ammospiza > Ammospiza caudacuta. Next base: position 218,132 of record NC_080613.1, read on the forward strand.
CTTTTGCGTGTTGTTTACTCAAGGAAAAGTTAACTGCTTGGAAGCCGGTATGCGTATGATGTGTGCATGTGCAAATCTGTGCACGCACGAGGCTGCACCACGCGAGTGTAAAGACGAATAGCATGTGGAGACCTGCTTTCTCATTTTGCCTCCTTTTACTTTCACATGAGTGGACACGTCACCCAAGTGCGCATCTCTAGCTTCCATGATCTGATAGGGGAGTTCTTCAGTTTTCATCTCTGCTTATAAGTTAAATTGGTCAAATCACTGTGGTTTAAGATAGAAAAACACAACAGAAGCTGCTCAGCTGAATGATTTTTAGCACAATATGAAGAAAAAAAATAGGTTCTGGCTTCTCTTTCAAATAAGTGCTGTGCTCTGCAGAGCAAAGATCAAGCCAAAGTTCACCTTATCAGCTGCTGTACCTCACCTGGGGCTCTGTTATTGATAGGTCTGTCATCCTCCCTAATATTGGAGGGGTAATAGCAGCCGATGATTAGGCCACTCTCAAGCTATTAACTACATTTCTTATCCCTTTTATAAGAGCTTCTTAGTCAGCTGGGAAACAAAGGCTGCCTTCAATGAACAAGAGCCCAAATTGTGGGTCTGCATCCTGCAACCTGAAAGACACAACTGTTGCACTTAGAGGAGCCTCTGACGACAGCGAGGGGGTGGATGTCAAAGGTTACCCTGTGGTGTTATCTGAAATGAGCAGGCTCTGGCTGCCTCTTGTGCTGACAGAAGCTTGCAGAGAAATTACAGAAAATTGCCTGTTTTGTCAACATTTTCTCGTGAGGTTTAGAAAAAAAAAACTACTCTAGTTTCAGCAAGTCAAAGGGGCTCAGTGAGCCTAGAAGTGACTGACAAACACTCTATTATTCATCTATGTAAAAAAGTGATATTTTATATCATTTCTTTGAGTGATTGTTAAGTGACTGGATAGTGACACTGACATGCAAGCTAATCCCAGTAATATTTCCAGTTATTGTTTGAAGGCAGACTTACATATTTGTCAGCACTGACAGTAGGTATATTCAAAAAGAAGTGGTGATGAAGAACCAGCGCCTAGTACAATCCCCAAGCACTGGGAGGACGTGTACCCTCAGATCTCAGTGCAGAATGCACAGGCAATGGACAGGACTGTGGTAGAAAAGGCAGTCATATAGTCCCTTTAACAAGCCTTCAACCTAGGATAAAACTACAGAGATAGGACTCTATGGTCCTATCTAATAGTGCAATAGGACTTCTGCCACAGTGTAGCTAGAAAAATGTTTTACTGTCTGGCTCTTGTTTTAGCCATACAGCAGAACTTTTTTTCTGTAGAGACTGTTACTGAATTGGAAATGTTTTTATGGGAATGAATCATCCAGTAAGCTTGAAAAAAAGTGTCCTTATTAAATCTTGCTTAAGGATGGTGGATGGAGACAGTGAAAGGATCGGATCTGTAACTCTCCTTGCTTTCTCACAGAACATGGAGTCTGGTCACTGTTGCCTGTTGTGAGGTGACTGCCCTGTGCAATTTCCCTTTGGAGGCTCATTGCTGGTTTCACAGGGAAGAAAGGCATGTTTAGCAGAATACAATTCTAGCTAGCCTGCCTTATCATAAGCCTGAAGAGTGGTCATGTTACAGTTTATTGCTGATCCCTAGCATTCTACTGAAATGGCCCTGTTGTGTCCTCCAGCATTTGTTCAACACTCAGGGTAGCTGTTGTCACAGGTACATGCTAGCTGTCACATTGCAGTCATCACCAGCTGGTACCCCAGCCCTGTGCTGTGACAGTGGCTTGGAACTGTGATGTTTCCCTCAGCTGTTTACACTGGGCAGAGCAGATGCTAGAGGTGACTTTATGAGGCTGGTAAAGGCTATTTACATCTTAGATGAACTGATGGCTCTTAGCTACAATTCATAAAACCGTTAATGACTTATTGCTGTGCTCCTGCTGGTCAGTGGGTGTTGCCAGATTGCCAGAGAAAACACGACAGAGCAACTGATCTAAAAAGACAATTTGGAACAAACACAGGTGAATATACTATGAGACATTATCTAGGATCAAGTATGAATTTTAAAATAAACGTAGCTTAGTAGTATATCTGGGATCAAGTATGACTTTTACAGTAAGTGTAGCTTTGAAGTACTCTACTGACATGTTTTGAGAAAAGATTACTTTGGTGATAAGGTGCCTTTGGCATTGGTGCTGCTGGTGACAGAAGGCTTACAGTGAAGGAAAGAGATGTAAAAGCACAGCAAAGTCTAGTGGTGTTCAAACTGGGATTGCATTCTTGGAATGCTCACCAGGAGTTGCTGGCATTCACATGTGGAGTCACTGCAAAGTAAAATCTATGGAAGTGCAGACACTGTGAATGTAGAATGTTTGAGTGCCCTCTGTCTTAGAGAGGAGTGAAAACATATTTTAGCAAGGAGAAAAAACGGTTTGGGAGAGCAAATTCTGCAGACAAACTGCAACCTTTAGTCAAAGAAAAGTAGTTCATAAAAATTGGACAAACTTACTACAAATTGTTAGAATTATATTACTGAAATTTAAGCTCTAGGGCTGCTCTCATTCTTAAAATGATGCAATGAAAATATCAGTGAGTCCATAGGCAGGCAACAAAAAGTGTTCAATTTTACTGTAAGTTGGTTTTGTTGAGAGAAGAGATGAATAAGAGAGAATGTAATAATGAGAAATAAAAAAAGTCCACAGAAAATCACACTCACATTTATCCTTGCTCAAAATGCAAGAACAAATGCAGCAGAGGACAGGAAAGGCTCTTCTGCCTAGTCTTCAGAACTCTTTGTAGCCTTACTATATACCACACCAATGTCCCAATTGTACAAAGGTGTGACAAATTTTGTGCAACAAGAAACACCAAACTCTTATCTTATGAAACCATAGAAGCCCGGGATTCAGCATGCTACTTGTTAGCAATATTCTGTGATATGTTGATATAATTATCTTTTCTCCCTTAGCTTATACTTTCCAATTGGAATATTCATAACTGTAAACGAATCTGTATTCTACCTTCTTCTTTGTGAATTAAATCGGGGAGTGCTGCCTTAGAACTTTTCATGCACAAGAAGAATTGATATGTAGAAATAGTGTAAACATGACTGTTGACACTGTTCATTCGCAATGGTATTTTATTCTTTAATGCTACTTTGGAGAGCCTAGTAGTATTTCCACCAGCCATAAATTTGAATCTCTTGAAAACTTGGTGTCCCTTCTTTTACTTCTCAGCAGTGACAGTTCTGATCTACCTGCTACAGTGCACTGGGGTGTTTCTTGCAAGTAATTTTTTTAAATAGACCCTTTAATATGCTCTAAAAATGCCTTTCCAACCTGAGTTTTCTCTCAGTGTTATTAATTTTTTTATTACAGATCTTGTTATTTTCAAGGTTCCCAAAGGACCTATTTACAGCAGACATTTATGGAAAAGAAGCATGGTTAAACTGGTGAAAATAACTGCAGAAGTCATAAGTAAGTAATATAAGCTGTAGCAAGGACAGCGTGTGTTGCTTTAACTTCCAAAATAGCAACAGTTCAGACATTTAATTGCATTTTTATGACTTTTTTTTTTTTCATAGATGTCTGTTGTAAAATAAGTTGCCAGCAATATGTAACTACTAATAACTTTAAGTTTCCTAAGCTGGCATTAGATTTCTTATCCTATTGGAGTGGAAGGTCACTTAATATACTCTTCCTCCTTATGAGGAAAAATATGTGGATGGTGGATATATATCTGCATTTTTACACTTGCATAACTTGAAATCTTTTCTTCAGTAAGAAAGATACAGGACAATTAATTATTTATGTCCTCTCATAGTCTTAGGTGTGTAAAGGGAGCTTTTCTACCCAAGGGATGTTTTGAGAAGCTAGCTTAGCTTAATTTTGCAATAACTGACTCCTAGGGTCATAGCTCTATCCTACTGTGCCTACCAGCTCTTATTGTGTAGGGACACAGGCTGTTGCAGAGCTCAGCTTGGGCCTTAATATTGAACTAAACAAATATTAATACCAATAGTAACTCATGAGGGTGGGAAAACGTAGCATACAAAGACACAATCCTGCTCTATCTATAGTTCATGTCTGTGCTGTTCATGGTTAGTGTCCTTTGGGAATGAGCATATCTATCCATACCTGCAGAAGCTGGTCACGTTTTCCTTGCATGCCATGTACTCCCAAAACAACTAATTGCAATTTCTGTAGTAATTGAAGGTGTGGGGGGGCTAGATGATTTTTAAGACTTTGCATAGAGGATGAATGTTCTGTGCTTTGTGGCATGGCACAAAGGTGTATTGAATGCTTTTGAGGTAGTACTCAGGGCCTGTCCTGGACAGAGGCAGAGTAATTTGTCTCTCATGCAAATTATGCATTTCTCATGCATAATTTCTTCCTGGAGTATCTCTTATGTGAATTAGTCAGCTAGCTCTAGCTTTGCTTAGGCTGCTTTAAGGATGGAATTAACTGCAACTAGGAAGGAACTTAAGTATTGTAACTGAAGTTTGGGTTATGCAGACACCAGGGTCTACATTAAATAAGGAGCAAGTTAGATTGGTAGGTTAGCCACAGGGAGGACTAAATCACATGTCAAGAACGAATATGACCATTTATGTAACTTCTTTCCTTCTCTGCTTCATATCTTTAATCTTGATGCCAAAAAAGAGATACACAAATTCTCTAAATTCATAACAAGGCATTATTCGCATCATGCTCTCTCTCTTGACCTCTTCTTCCTCCATCTACTGACTTCTTTCTAAATCCCTGACAGTATGCTGAGGAGTCACTGTATTTATTAGGATCCAGTAATGCATTACATACAATGCATTCTTCCAAGTGATGCACTTCTAATTATTCCCTTGGGGATTATTCAAGCAAAACTGATGTTGGGAATATACATTGTGACTGTTCAGGTTAATGGCCCAGCGATTCATTAGACATTCTTAGGAAGTAATTGATTGTATTAACTGTTCACTGAGTAGTGGGAACCCCAGCTGCTGCACTGCCCTCCCAGCACTGGCCCGGAGCTTCTGCCATGGCAGCATCAGTGGGGCAAACTGCTGCCAGCTGTTGTGTTATGGCTGTTGGATCTCCGTGTTTTACTTTGCCCAAAGCTGGGATCTGCTGCCATTGTCACTCTGACTCTAAAGGCTTCAGGAGAGCTGTGATAACATCTCAGAGTGGGGCTGGTGCTGAGTCAGGGAGAGTGATGTTGAGCTGGCAGTGAGGAAGGTTACCTGCTCTTTGGCACTGGCCAACATTAGGTTACTCAGTAGTCTCATTCAGTGCAGTTGAAAACAGGGCATTTTGCAAACCTCTATTACAGTCAAAACAGCAAATGCCTTGGTGAAAGTCATATTGCTCAGAGAGAATGCAGCTGTGATTTGAAGACTCTCACAAGACTAAATAGCCTGCAATAGTGAGAAATAAAGCTGAACTACAGGGCATAATATGACCAGCTCTTACATCATGTACTCTATTTTTCATCTGGTAGCGTTCCCCTTGCCTTTGCTCCAATGACCTAAGGAAGACAAATAGTTAACAATGCAGCTCCTATTACACCTGAGATTTAAAGCAGCCTGTTAGCCTGTGCAAGCTATTTGTGTCCCTGTCCTTTTTTGCATCCACTCTGCTCTGCAGCCTAAGGCAAGACACCTGTCCTCTGGGTTTGGCTTTGGGTTTAACACTGGTAAAGGCAATGGACCAGAAACCTCAAACCTGTGGCTGCCTGCTGACTCTTTGGGTCTAAGGTTCTAGTTTTTTCTGATCAGAGATTTATAGCTATCTTCTTCTTCTCTGACAGCACAAAAGCTGACATTTACACTGAGTGGTACCAGACTCTCATTCCCTTCTGGGGTGACTCATCCCAGCATCTTTGTGGGCTGCTGGGTTCTCCTTGTCCTGTGTAGATCTGAGATCTCATTCTCACAGGTCGGAGACATTTTCTAGAGTAGAACTGACACTGAAATATGTGCCAGACACTGTATGGAAAGATCTGCTTTAGATCTGCAGGAATTGCTGCATACCGGTGACAGAAGGAAGGCTTCCTTGTGGAATTAGCTCACCATAGAATGCTTATCCCAGAATGAAAGTTAAAATTAAAATGCCCCTACACAGGGAGCAAAACCTGCTTCTTTGTTCTGTGTTGCTCTGAGCTTGCAGAGGACATTGCTTGGGCAGGAGCAGCTGTGCTTACAAGTAACCTTTCCAAGATGGAATCATACGAGATGTAAATCATCTGAGATGTAAATGTCACCTGCCACCGAAAAGAGACTGTCACAGGGGGGCACAGAGATAATACTGAAGACCAGTATAGTCAGCACCAGGCTCTATTTGCAGGGGGGGAAAGTGTGCCAACAAAACTAATATGTATTGAAATAAAAGCGATGCAAGACATTGGTGCAAAACTCTATGACAATGATGCATCCCACTATGGCAATCATTATTATGACCCTTATAGTGTCTGACTTTGAAAAACATAGAATCTGTTTCAGGCATTCTTATTTCTGATCATTTAAGAGGTCAGATCAGAGAAATTTGGCAACTTGTAATTAAGGTAACAAATTGTAGAAGACTTTGTGATAAGGAGTTTAAAGTGTCACAGAGAGTAAACTTTTGTAATTATAGTTTGTTTAAATACTCCCTTAGAGATTTCATCTCTGTAATTTACTCTTGCTCAGAATGTTATCTTTGTGAGGAGTAATGGTGATTGATTACTTGGTGAGTATCTGAGCAGTCAAATGGGGAGGAGTTGTGTAACTTCTTATAGAGAACCCCTAAATCTTGCAAATTCCTGACAGGACAGTTCTCCAGATATTCTGCACTTGGTCCAACCTTTATCTGGAAAATATATATATATATTTATATATATATATGTGTGTGTGTGTGTGTGTGTGTGTTATATCTACTTATGAAACCTGCACACCTTACAGAGAGCATTGCCTAAGTATTTAAACACTCCTTTGCTACACACATATGGAAAGCAATCTATTAAAAAATACAAAAGTAAATGCAAATCCGGACAGCTGCTCTTGTCTTAGAGTCCCTGTAGGGAGCTGTTTGGGTATGGAGGAGCTGAACTCTTCATTGCTGCTGGGTATGAACACATACGTCTGTGTATATGTGTCAGTCTGTGGCATATGTGGAGTGATACAGTCTTTCAGATGATTAAGGTAAGACTGGCTTCAGAGAGACATTGCGTAATAACCTCAATTAGTCTGAATTTGGAAAATAGAATATATGTTTGCCATATGAAAATGCAACATCACTGCCAAGAAACAAACACACAGAGAGCATACCTTTGTTTTCAATGACCGAAGAAAATTATTTGGTACTTTGGAATCAATAAATTTGGCTTAAGGATGGAGCTCAAGGCAATCTGTGCTAATCACTGTTTTTAAAAGCATATAAAATTCAACTAAAATCTTCAAAAAGAGATATCTTAGACACCATATCAGTGTCAGGGAGAGTAAAACCTTCTTTGAACATCTTGCCAGCTGCTAGTCACTTACTGAAGTTTTATAACATTAGCTTAGTAGTGGCAGCCTTCCTTATCTGTCACATCTTGTTTTATTTGCATCAGAGGCTATAATTATATTCATACAAACTTTACGTCATTTTAAAAGCTGGAAGCAGCCCCTGATTTATGATCCCTACAAGGCAATATTTTCTCTTCTGGATGTAATATGTCACAGAGAAGAGTGAAATTGCAACGGCTGCCGTCCCTGTGGCCGCCAAGCCCGCCGCCAGGACCCTGCAGCTGCAGGGAGCAGCGGGCACAGCCAGGGCACAGCCGGGCTCGCACGCAGGGCAGGGCCAGAGCCCCAGACTGGCCCCAGTGAGGGCTTACATTTTAAAGCAAGAAGTACAGAGAGGACATGGGGGCACTGCAAACTCCTCTGTCCATACCCTGTCCCCTTTTGGCTCAAGAATGATGTCCTTGCTTGAGCTTCGTCTTCACACGTAAAATATCTAAAATAAATTTTGGACAATAAAACTTTTCTGAAAGAGCAAACATACACCACCAGTGCTACCATTTCAAAGAAATTGGTGTGAAAAATTTTGCCACTAAACTACTGAGTTTTCTTGCAGTCTCCCCAGCTCCACTTCTAAAGAAAGAAATTTCTAAAGAAATTCAGCTACATGCCCTGTCAAAATGCCAATAGCTGAGTAGAAAGATAGGGCTTTTGGCTAAAAGGCTAAAATGCAGATTTATGGCCTGTGATGAATCTCCCTAGGGCCATTTCCCAAATTATCATGCAGAAGACTGACACTGTCCCCTTACCATACATATGTTTTGTCAACTTTCTTCAAGTTGGCTTCTTATTATCTCTTAAAACTAATTAAAAAAGAATTTTCTGAAAACCCTTGGTAATGTCAGTTAATATGAAGCCAGCTTTCAATTGTTTAGCAAGGGTTTGTCTGGGGTTGACTGGTAAGTAAATAGAAAAAATAAGAAGTCTTTAGAAAAATTTGAGCCAAATACGGAATTATTTCTTATGAACAAATACTGCATGGGCTTAGGTTTCTAAATGAATTGAATTTACACATTTCTGGAGAAACAACTGGGAAAGGAAAACCTGACCTCAGAACCATTCCAATCAGTGAGAGCACGTGGAAATGCCAAGCTTTGTGATGTTGTCCATGTTTTTATTTTACATCATTAACACAGGATCAGCGTGAGCTCATGTCTCTGCTGAAGTCGCTGTTGGTTCAGTGCACGGCCACGTGAGAGGGATGGCCGGAAAAGCCACATTAGGTCTGCCTGAGAGGCCTCTCCTGAGGCCGTGACAAGGACCTTCGCAGAGAGCAGCGCTGTGTGGGCATCAGTCCCTTGGTGTTTCCAAACCACCGCTGGATCTGAATTTTCCAACATCTGCCCAGCCAAAAAAGTTTCCCTCTGAAAAATCCATTCTTGCCTACATCATGTCATTTTCCCAGCAGCTTCTGAGACCCTCCACAGATGTGTTGAGATTTCTGAGGAAACGTGGGTCACAGAAGGCTGCAGGAGGAGTGAGCCTCTGGAGCCAGTGCCCAGCAAGTGGAGCTGAGGAATTTACAGCCCTCCTAGTGCTCACAGTTTATTTCTCCCCACAGGCATGTGAGCCTTCCCTCTGTGTTGTGTCAGCAGAGATCTCGAACGCGAGCGCAGGGCGCGTTCCCGTGCCTTGCTCGCTGCTGTTTTTCCAGGTTTCCCATCTCTGAGCTTTCCCTCCTGTCAGGGTGTGCGGATGCCGTGGGCTGCAGCGGGGCAGGGATGTCCCGGCGGAGCCCTGGCCCGGAGGGACGGACAAACCAACACCCGCCCCGGCCGCCACTGACCCCGCGACAGGGGGATGATGGCCCCCAGACCCTGCAGGACAATCTGCAACCTCTGCATTGCTCGTAAACAAACGCATCTAAACCACCACACTTTACATCCACTTAAAATTCTGAATACCTTTTCATTTATCTAAAGCTTGCTGAGGTGAGTTCCTATAAGGGAAGACTTATTTCATTTCCATGAAATGTTTATATTTTCTGGGAAGTTTCTCTCTCACCTCTTTAAATTTTACTGCAGTTGGCGTGCAGCCTGTAGTAGGGTCCTCCCAAGGAAGCTGGTGAGGCAGAAAGGTTCAAGAGGGACTATAAATTTCCAACTTTCTGCGTTAGAATAATTTAAGTGCACTGAGTTCTTAACCTTAGAGGATCAATAGTGAGGGTTTTTTTCCTTGTAGTGCTGTAAAATTCAAGGTAAAAAAAAAAAAAAAAACAAACCCAAAACCCAAAAATATACAAAAAAAACCCCCAAATCAAAACCAATTCCCCCAAACCCAGCTTTAAAATAAATAAAGGATGTATATGAACAGGGGATTGATCCTGAACTGTTTCTGGAGTTTCAAATTCCATTGTCTGAAGGATGTCTGCTTTGGCTGTTCAGGAGAATAACCATCTCAAGAAAGTTTTTTACAAAAAGATATAAATACCCATAGCCTAGTACTCATCCTTGCAAAATGGATGTAGTTCTCTTTCTGCAACTAATTTCTTTGTTCTAAGTCCAGAAGGGACTTGGCCATTTCAGCACTGATTTTTGGAGTGAATTAGGGCTGGCTGATCTGATATGTGCCCATGGATGAGTCTGCAGCGGTACAGACCTCTTCTCTGAATTACATCCTGCTGTAATTCCATTTTCTGACCAGCTTGCTGAGGTTCTGGCTTAATATCAAGCATATATATGCCATTTTTAAGTTTTATATCCTCTCACATGGCATTTGTATTAAAGGCATTGACCAACCTGTTACCTTCTCAGAATATTAATGCATGGCCACAGTGAAATATCTTGCAGTATATTCAGGCATCCATGTTTGATTTGGGAAAAGCCCCAATACCTTCAAATGAGGTTCACAAACTTTTACCAAAAAACACACAACAAATTCCAGTGCAATACAAAAATCTCAGCTGTTTTTTCTCTAGCAGGAATGTAAGGTAAATGTAACTCAAAAGAAATATGAATATGCCATATCTAGCAGAATAGATACCACATTTAGCAGAATATATGAGATCATCAATGTAATGTGGGAAACATAGGACCCTGAGGTCAGCATTTGACAAGTAGTGCGGGAGAAACTGTTTTATAAAAAACAAATTCCCATTTAGCCTCTAACCCTTCACACAGTCTCTAACAATAATTTTCAGTCTGAAATCTCTGTCCTCAGTGGGAGGATGATGCTGAGTCCCCCTTCTACAGAGGCAGACTGACAGGGGACGAAAAGGGTCAGTACAGGCCACATTCAAGATGTTTAAAACACTTGTTCCTAACAGCCTGGCCCAAAATAAAAATGGGAGACCTAAACAATCAGAGCAAACTGGGGTCTCTGGGTCTGTTTCGGAGCTCTCCAAGAGCAGCCCTACAGAGAAAATTCCTAGATTAATCTTCTGGATGCCCTTCCTTGATCCAGGATTAAGAGATGAAGTTCATTTTGACATCTTACAGAGAAACTCCATCTGTAGATGCCAAGAACTGCTCAGAAGAAATAAAAAACACCTTGTGTGACAGTGGCAAGGCTTTCTACAATGAAAGTATCATCTTTGCAAACCAGATGTGTAGCACAGAAGCACCCCATGCGCACGGTCCTGGGCATTGCACACAGCCTGCAGATGCACCTGCCTGTCTGCGGCGGCTCCTGGCAGCCCTCGGTGCCACACCCTGTGCCCACCTGCGGGGCAGGAGTGCAGGTGTGCAGTGATGACAGCAGATGACAGCGCTGCCACTGCTGCCCGATCTGCAGGCTCAGTGCCTCCAGAGACACCATCCTGGTCAGGCACCTTTTTCTGCAGCGACCCTAGCAAAGCTAGGGTTTAGGAAACATAACTGAATGCAACTGAATCTATGTAAAAGTTTGAGAAGAAATTGTACTAACACCTCTCTCTTCTAAGGACTTGGGATACATGCTAGAAGGGGCAGGGTTTCTCCTGATAGAAACATTTAAATTGCGAGCATTCAGCCAGCGATTGAAAACGGACTAAAGAAGGCAGTGTCTTAGATTTAGCTACTATCTAGTAATCCTATTCTGTATGTTTCCTGTCGGCTTTTTTCTGGCGTAGTTTGTAACTCCCAAAATCATCTCTGGGCAGTGGCACAAATTGTGAATTTATACTCAGAAATCCTACCTTGACCCATCAGTGGACCTTCTGAGAAGCCAAAAAATAGCAGAGGTTGAGCAAAGCTCATGGTGCTTTTAGTGATATCAGCTTCAGGTGGGACTGGTCTTATCAGTCATCAGCCAACTGGAACCCACAGGGACCACTTACCAGCAGAAAGGTCCACCCTTGGCTCTCCAGTGTGCATGCAGTCACTGTCTGCATTTTATCCAGAAAAAAATACCCAAACATATCCTAGATGAGCATCTTCAAGCCAGCCACAGCCTTTCCAACAGGTGACAGCACTGCAGGGCAGAGGTTTACGAAGCTGCACTATGGCAGGAGCCGAGGCAGAGTCCCATGCTAACATACTCTGTCCTCCCATAGGAAAACAAGATAACAAGGGAAACGTGGTATTGATTTACCTAGTGAAAGTGACAGCTCCCAACATGTGGAACCCATCCCTGCTTGTCACTCAGCCATGCTTGGTCTTTTTGGACAAGGCTACTTGAATCTATGAAGTTATTAAGGAGGAACAGCCTATCAGAGCAGCCTCAGAGCAGGCGGGTACCACAGCAGTTCCAAGAGCCTGGGAACTACCAAACAGCATTCATAAATCTGCACATCCAGCTGTAGGAATGTATACAGATACCTGATTCTAAAGAGACACATTTCTCTTCCTGGACTTAAATGACTCATGAGCCTAGTTCAATTAATAATTAACTCAAGCAACTTTTAATTAATATTTTTTTAATCCAGCAAAGCTAAGGAGTGATACACTTATGAGTTACACTGTTGAGAATAACACACAGAAGGAAAAAGCTAGAAAATGGTATCCACCTTTAGTCACTGGTTTTTGCTTTATAAATGTCACAGTAGCCAGGTGTATCTAGTAAATAATTAAGTCTGATAGTGGCCAGCTGGTAAGAAGCTCCTCCCAGGGCCTGGGGACTTCTATTAATTAAGGTCTGAGCAAAGCAGAATGGATATTTGCCCTTTGTTGATATCAAAAAGTGCTGAGAGCTTGAACTGTGTCTGAGAGTAATGTTAAATGAGGTTGTCTGTTTTGGAAGATCAATCATGGTCCTGCTCATCCTTCTTCTCTCTTCATCCTGATTGTCTTCATCAAGCTGGTAAGGAGCAATACCTGTCTCTGACCTTCTTAAAAGTAAAGGAGTCTTGCTATTCCTAGACTTAATGTTTTTAGTACTTAGATGAACAGTAGCTTTAAAGTTCTTGCACACAACTTATTCTAATAAGAAAAAATTCCTTTGTCGTGGCAAATAACATGAGCTCTAGTACAAGCTGCAGAGCACTCTGCAGTTCTCCCTGCCATGTGATCCAGCATCACAGAAAATGAGCACTGGCAACAATAAATAATGACAGAATCAAAAACCATGGAACCCCTTTTCCTGTAACAATATATATCTTTCAGTGAAACACTCTGATCTCACAGCAGTAATGCACCATTATGCCCCTGAGGCCACTCCTCTGATTCCACATTTTATAGACCAGCTCTTTATTCCCAAATCCAGCAGATGCATGGCTTATAGCTGGTCCCAGCATGGAATGCATCACAAGCAGCTTGTCTATTATAAGTGACCTGCTAAAGAGAAGAAATAGTGTTTGTATCCTCTGCAGCATTTTTAAAGCTGAAAAAGGATATGTAAAAGATTTCTTTTTTTCTGGATCCTGTGTATTGCTCAATATTAAGTATTTGGAATACAAAAAACCCCGAAGACCAATCATTCATACATTTTTCTTTTGGAAACAGAGGATGAGTAGTGGAAATTCTTGGGGAAAACTCTGCTTGAACAGTAAGACAACTAGAAATTATCTACAAGTGCTCTCTGGGATTTTGACTGAATAATCCTTCTCATATGGACTTTTAAAGGCTTTACTAATAGTGTTATTTTTTAAAATAATCTTTTTAAACTGTTGTGGAAAGTTTTATAGGGTTTTTAAACTTATTTTGAAGATTTCTGTTCAAAGGATCCTTATGCTTTTCCTTTAATGTTGTATTTGTTATTATAGCACAGTGTATAATAAGAAGTCACAGAAGTCTTCTTATGCCCTTAAAAATGGTGTATTGTATAGCTGTCCTTCCAGACCACAGACTCCTCTATCTAGCACCTGCTTTTGGGGTGCAGAGGTGGGCTGTGTGCCAGGTTTGAAGTGGTACACAGCCTATTATTCTGGTAAACATCTATCCAAATTCCTGAGATAACGCCAGACAAATCTATGTGTGTGTCTGTTCACCTGTGCTCATACACACACACGTATGTGCATCAAATCAATGGAAAAATATATTTTGGGGACACAGTGCACAGGACCCTTGGAAGCACAGGCATCCTGGAGCAGCGATGAGCAGAGGCTCCAGCTTCCACTGCCTGACAGCTGGGGCTGTTCCTGTCCTGACTGACGAGTGCCTGTCTCCTGTGATTGCGGTTTGGGCTGTGCTTCTGGTTGTGACCGTAAGCGACAAGGCCCGGCTCCTCGGTGCCAGGTCATGATTCTTTTTGGCTGGTATTGCTGGACTGGCCATTGTCAGGAGCATAAAGAGGAATTGCTTCAGGATCTGTTTATTTCCAATATTTTTCATGTTGTTCCAATGCCAGAATTCTGCAAATAAGTCATTGCAATATAGGTTGCTCTAGTTGCCTTCTGCAGATTTTCTCCCTCACGCCCTTGTCCATTCCATTCCCAGAGCTTATTTACGGGTCAGCTTTCTCTGTGGTTTTGGACAAGTGCTTCAAACAGACATTCTAGAGCAGCTCACAGCAGACACTGACCTGTGAAGGGGATGCAGAATGAAAGAGGTCAGTATATGCATATGCCCTGGTTAAACACCACCTGCACACTGTGTCAGGTCTCAGTTGTGGCATTGTATGGGGAATCAAATTGTCACTGTAGACTGACTATTCTGTAACCAGACACCAAAGCATACGGCACAAAGCAGAGAAAATATTTTCTTTCTCCCTTGTTTTCTTTCTACTAGCTTCAGCAGTTCTCCCTACCCTGCCCGCAAAAACCAGCTTTGTGGGTGAAGGCACACCAGGCCTGTGCTTTACCTCTACAACTCCAGCATGGAAATAAAATGAAAGGAAAAACAACTGGGAGCTGTGAATTAAGGAAAATATTACACTGTTGTATATTGGCTGAACGAACATGCACACCCTGAAAAGTATAGAGAACTGATAGTTTAGATTCCTCCATGGGAAAGGTTGGAGTGGTGTTCTGCAGCAAAGAAATGCTGACGATACAGGGCATATTTAAAGAATGGGCTTGTACTTTCTCAAGCTAAGATCTTCAACTCGTAATGAGGAAATCTTCATTTCCTCATTACAAGCCAATCCAAAAACCTCTGTGTTACCTGATCACCCAACTTGCTCAGCATACCGCTTGTGTCAGAGGTTGAAATTGCCTCTTTACCAACGGTTTATTTTTCAGAATGTGTACTGCCATTTACAAAGCAAAAAAGATAACATACTGGGGAAAGGTGAAGGCAGTGAAAGAATTAGCTCCCATGTTATGGAAAAATCTAATCTTACCTGAAACCATTTGGGCATCCAAACACAACATGACTGCAGCAGGAAAAGAGAGGGAGTGGTCATTTCTTCCCTGGAATGGAATGAAATGTCTCAAACTAATATTTGGCCAAGAAGCTTTATTATTGTTGCTTTGATTTCAGAATTATAAGGAAAAAGCCCTGAGTACTGATGGGGAGAACTTGCGCTCTTCCTTCATGCTTAAAATTTTAAAATAATCCCTTGAAAGATGAACACAATTGAAATCATAGTTGAATGTGTTGATTCTTTTCCCTGCAAAGTCTACAGAGAGCCCTAAAAAAAAAGGTAAAAATCATCGGTGTGGCCTTGAAACCTTATATAATGTTTCAGTGTTGGGCCAATAAAAAATATCCTAACTGTTATTTTGTCTGAGCTCAAGTCCTGAAGGAAATGTCAGACCGAGTAGGAAAAAAGTTCTACAGTTACAGGTCTTATAATTCTCAGAGCTTTCCCCCAAATACCCCCTATTTCCAAGCCCTGTCTCCAAACACTCCAGCTATGGAAGTGATAACCTGAAGACTTGGCAGTGTACATGACATTTTACTAAGGGAGCTAATACAAATATTATCTCAAGTGAAATGAGGGTTTAATTCTATTATCTGTGGCTTTTCTTTCCCGGGGGTCAAAAGTACAGAAAGTGGTCATGTTGTCTTTATAGTCCAAGAAACAAAAGACCTGTTTTTAAACTAAATAATTAGTCATCCAGAACTAATGTCCCACAGCACTAAGCACTAAGGGGGCTTTGGAGTGATCTGAACCAGCATGCAGCTCTCCAGACACATCATTTCAGAGGTGCTAGAATGGAGCACAGCAGAGGATTCTCTTGGGTGGCTGACACCACGGCCAGGGAATGAGGAACAGGGATGCTGCAGGTACTGTACAGCAACCCTGCAATTGCCTATTTCTCCAAGAGTCCTGCTTCTTGTTTTACACTGAGAATTCCATTTGCTGTTGCTTTGTCTTTGTGCAGGTTGCAGGTGCATGGCTATGCATGACAAAGCCTTGTGACAGCCAGCAGTGCCCTGCAGAGAGCAGAAGACAGATCAAGGAGGGTGCTGGTAAAGTTAAAATGTGAATAGTGTGGTATGGCATCCTACAAGGCATGTTAAATTCTGCAGCTGTGATCAGAGCTACTCAGAAGGAGGAATCAGCATCAGCACAGATCTGCTCTCTGGTTTTGACTAATCACTCACTTCTAGCAGCTCTTGTGCAAAACTAAAGGGGTCTAGCTTCAGTTTTCTGCCTTTTAAACTGTTTGTGTCCCAGATTTGGGAATTCTGAAATTTGCAAGGGACTGAAAAGCACCAAAGCAATTTTTTTTAGCAATGGAACTAAAATCTGAGTAACTCCAATGTCTGAATCTAGTCTCCTCTGCTTCTACTGAGAGTATAGGCTCCAAGGAGCTCACAGTCTAGACAAAAGACTCATGGAAAAGGCCCAAAGTGCTGGAGCAATGTTTGCTATACATGCTGGGTGAGCTACTCCTGCAGAGTTGTCTCTGTAGGTGATGAGTACTGTAAGGAAAAACAAAACAAGCTCCCTCTGACCAGGATTTTGGCAGTGGATCAGGTCAGAGGTTGTGCAATGAACTTGTGGAAGTGGCTTGACCTGAAAGAGTGCATTGGGCAGGATACCTGTGCCAGTGATGCACACATCCATGAGCTCTGCCTTCTCTGGCAAGTGGCGCTGCAAATAAAGCTGGGTGAGCCTGACTCCTAACAGAATGGAAACCCTCAAGTGCTCATAGTAGTCATGACATTGGCTCAGGGGCTTACAGAATTAATAAGTTGCTACAATTCATGTTCTAAGCCAAATCCTTTTGCTGGTCATTAATTTACAACCAGTGCCCACAGCACTGATTATAGTTCCCTAGAAGAAATCTTCAAATCCAGCCAAAGATTTTTTAATGCTTCCCTCTCAGATGCCCATTGCAAGGCTGAAAGCTGGATCTTCTTGTTCACTGCAGGTTCTCAAAAAGGAGGTTAGTTAATTTCAAAATGCTTTTTCTTTTCTCTTACAAATCCTTTTTTTCTCCTAGAATTCACTATGATTACGTATGGTTGGCCAACAAATTTTGTAGGTACTTCATTTTACTGGTTTTGACTGGGATAACCTTACTTTTCTTCCAAGTATCTGGTATGGTGCAGTGATCTGAGTGTGTGGCCAAAGCAGTGTGCAGTTACTGGTGAGCACGGTTCGTTCCAACCCAGCCACAAGGGGCTGGGGTCCCCAGAGGTGGGGAGGGGACACAGCCAGGACAGCTGGCCCCAGCTGGCCAGTGATGGGTGTCCCTCATCGTGGCACATCATGCACAGCAACAGAAGCTTGGGGGAGAGAGAGGAAGGAGAGGACGTGGGGCTGGTGGTGCTTGTCCTCCCGAGTCGCCGTCGCACGTGCCGGAGCCCTCCCGTCCTGGCCTTGGCTGAACACGGCCTCCCCGCAGGAGTCCTGAATTAATTTCTTGTTTTGCTTTGTTTGCACTCAAAGCTTTTGCTTTACTGTTAAAGTGTCTCCATCTCAACTCACAAGTCTTACTTTTGCCCTCTCAATTCTCTTATGTTCCCCATCCCACAGGGGGAGAGGTGTGAGTGAATGTCTGTGTGGGCTGAGCTGCTGCCAGGGGGAACCTACAACATGACACAGCAGCTGAGACTTCCAGCTCACCCTAGGGATCCTCCCAGGTAAAAAATTCAGCACTTTCTCAGGATTCAAGAGATACTCTCCACTTTCTCTGCTCCCTGAGTTATCTCAGACTGTTCTCTCATGGCTTTTTTTTTCCTCAGAGTGCGTTGTGATAACTGAATAAATGCAAAAATGGTTGTTTTAATCAAGAAGGAACTGAAAAATATGTTTTGTTGACAGCATGTGCTAGAGTAATAAGATCCAATGCTGCTGCTGTAGTAATTACAAGTGAAATAGTCCTTCACTCTAAAAGATACTCTGCAGGCTCTGTTTGTTCAGATGGCATAGTGTCCTTTTGGTCTAAAGCAATTACTTACATTTTCTACATAACAGCTTCCCAAAGATGCCTTTGAAAATTTCTAAAGACAACATGTATTTAATACTTTAATATAAGCAGGTTTGATTCAATACAGATTGTTCAGAAGCACCAAATATCTGTGGATGTATCTTAGGTTGTATCTAAATCTGTACTTCCGTGCATAGTTTTGTGTCTGAAAGCAATCCCAAGCCACATGGTCTGTGAAACAGCACAGGGAGCTTAGTAGAAATATAAACCATGTGAACTGTGATGCCACTAAATCACAGATCTTCCTTTTGTCTGTTTTGATAGCCCTTGATCCTCCAAGGACGTGGAAGTATTTTGCAGTCCAGCAACTGAAAAATAAGGCCACTTTGGATTCTGGAAAGAAAAACATTCTATTTAAATCCATCCCTCTTTAATTTTGTTTTCAGACACTGTCTGTCAGTCTAGCCTTTGAAATTAGCACAAATACCCATGAGAAATTTAATCCTGCTCAAGGCTCTGAATTAAATACATTGCAGCCGATAAATAGTTGCCCTTTGACTTCTAAATGATGTTTAATCTTTGAAGCAGGTACAGTAACCTTGGGTAATCTGCTCATCAGTTTTCTAGGTTAAATAAATGAATATATTAGTTTCCTCTAGATTTCAATGTTTTATAATAGCAATGGGAACATAAAATCAGCGCCACAAAAAAGAACCCATAACTGTCTGCTATGCTTTGTGGAGTCTATTAACAAGCCTCAGAAGTAAGGATCACTATTGCCCACCAATTGTCTTTGTGCTGCCCAGGGAGACAGCCAGTGTTTCTGGGGTGGGGAACTCTACTCGAGGCGTGTTAGGTCGCCTTACCCAGGTGCAAGTGCCCAGCAGAGCTGTTGGCTCTGGGAGTGAAGGCACCTGTGCTTTGTTCTGGGCCATTGGGGACACTGAGGCACCCTCATTCTGCTTTGGGTGGAAATTATGTCACTAAGCTTTTCTTTTCATGGTTTGCCCGTTCCTTGTCTGTGCGTCAATATCCCTGGCCTTGCAGTTACTTGTTGGAGACAAATTTACTTGGAATAAAGCACAGAAAAAGAACATGAAAAGGTTAAAGGACCAATATAAGGAAGATTAGTTAAAAGATACTGTTACATATTATTAGGTATGCTGGGGAAAATCTTCATAGGAAGTCAAAATAAGGTTAGTATATTTAGATGTAAATACTTTTAAAATTCAGATTCAGTTCTCTTAAGTAGCAGACATAACCCATTTTATGGTCCATAGAAGTCAGGCAGTTCATGATTTTAAGATTCTCCTTTTTTTTCAAAGCAAATTGGGAAATAAAAATGAAGCTTATGTAGAACAAAGTGTCACAAATGAACCTGGCCACAGCAGTCTCAAAGTCTGGGAGCCTCTGTGTTCATGAGATGGTGTCCTACCATCTGTATTATCTTTGGGTAGGACACTGTTACACATTTTCCTCAATGTGAGTGAATATACTCAGCTTGGTTTCCTTATTATGCAAATCATCAAAATTATTGGAGCATATACAATTACCTGCCTCAAATTCATACTCATGCGGGACTGACAGGCAATGAAGAAACTGTAAAATTCATTGTTTAATGGAAGTTATTGATTATTTGCAGAGATGATTTATGGAATTACAAGGGTCTGACATTAACTGACCACCAAATTACCCTTTGAATTATTCAGTGCTTTACAGATTATTTACTGACCTGCTGTGACCTAACCTGAGCTGATTCCTGCAGCAGTGCAGAGCATTGCCTGCTGCTGCTGCGGTGCATGTAGGACACATGCAGATTTTACATCCTGTTGGCAGTGAAAACAATTAATTATGTCCAAACTGAATTTGTGATATAAAGCTATAAAAAAAGCACTACAGTGAAGGTCATATCAGTCAAGACTCTTCATATCCTTTTACAAAAAGAGAGGAAGTTGCCCACACCGTCACTTTGTTAAGGCTAAAATCAGGTTAGGTCCCTGTTTGCCAAATCTGACAAAGCCAGGCAATTTTCAAAAGGTACAAGAGATACACTGTACTTTCATCAGCTTGGATGGTAATCATCTTCATCTGGCTACTAAGGCAGTTTTGTGGCTAAGCAAGCAGCTCGGACACGCTTAGTGGCAGTATCTCTGGCACTAGCTCCGTACTCCAGAAGCCTTTGCTTGCTGGAATAATTGTGGCATTTTTTTACTTTTGGTTGACAAGCAGATCTCTGAAAACAAAGAAGGAAGGCACAGAAACTTCCCACCTTTTTATGTAATACTCAGAAGTTAAATAGTATTTGTCATATTTATAAGAAAAGTAAAATGAAAAGTTTTGTTATGAATTTCAGGCTATGTTAAAATGAAAGTGCTTCCTTAGCATATCATGCTAAATAAGTGAGATTGATGGGGGGATTGCTTTTTAGAAAGCCACTGAAATTTTTAGAAAATGACCAAACTTTCAGAGAGACTCATGCAGGAGTTAGTGATCCTGATAGTAGCTGTCCACAACTCAAGTTAATTGGAGAATGATGACTATGCAAAGATGATAAGCTGAAGCATGTCTAGGCACGTGGATGGCAAAAGAAGATTGTGTAAGAAGCATTTTGGTACAGGTGAAGAATTCCCCCCAGCTTAACAGGTGACATTTACACAAATTCAAAATTTGCCTGGAGTTAGACTTGCCCTATTAGCATAAGGAGAAGGGGTATTAATTTTTAAAAGTTTTTATGGCTTATTGTGAGAAATTATTCAGAAAGCATGTTCCTTCCCAAGTCCCAAAGTGTGTCCCAAAGTCTTTCATGGTGCCCTCTTTGTCATGTAATTTTACTGATGTAATTGTTAGGTTAGTTGCATAAGTTTCCCCGTAGTTCCTAAAAGGCACTTTAAATTGGGACAAACTTTCCTGTATAGGTGTGTATAGCAAGCTGGCAAACCCGCAAGAATTGAATTGTGCCTTGCCAATGGCCATTGAAAATGAGTAATCTCTGAATTTCCCATGAGCATGCTGTAAACCAGCGGTTTATCTAAAGCTGAAGGGAAGAGCGCATGCCGCTGAAGGGTGTTTCAGGTGCCCAACCACAAAAGCAAAAGGGCTGAAAGCGTTCAGGATGGAGAGCTATCGGACCTCGGGGATGCTGCTCTGGAGCTGCTGTGCCAGCCCAGCCCTCGGAGCCAGAGCTGTCCCTGCTTTGTGCCAGGCCTCGCCATCAGGGAGGCTTTATTTTCTTTCTGAAGATGAGCTGTGCGTGCAGGCTGGGAGCTGCGGGTGTGCGCGTACGTGGGACCTAAGGGGCCCTGATCAGTCCTGCTGGTTTTCAGGACTGGTGGTTGGTAACCCGGCCGCACAGCTGGATTTCCTCTCTGCTAGCTGTAGTTTCAGTGGGGAGGCCTTGCCAGCTGCAGGGAAGCCAAGCCGGGATCCAATGGCCGTTAGGTGGTGCCCCTGTCTTGAGTAAAAAATAAACGCACAAAAGACTGTCCTGTCCTCATTTTAGTTATGCAAATAGGAACAGCTCTAAGAAGGAAACTGTAGCGGAAGATTAAGTTCTAATGTGGGAATACATTAAGTGTATATATGTGTGTATACACACACACAGATACACACAAAGGCTCTTTGAATCTCAAGAGATTTTGGCAACTGAAACACTTGGTAGAGGAGAGCAGTTTCTTCCAGTTCGGTTGGGTCTGTTATCTACCTTCACTGCAGCCTTTGTCCCGTGGGTGCCATCTCACCCCTAACCATTCTCACTGCAGTTTGTGCCAGTTGTGGGGGCCCAGAGGTACCTCTGATACGCAGAGAGACACTTTACACACCACAGCATGCTTCTTTCTGCATCACTGCCTAAACTTATGTATTTCTCTCTGCATTATTTTGGGTTTTGTCATTTTTTTCTGACCTGTTTTAAATTCTGAAGTGCCTTGCCTTGTAACCTGCTGATAGAAATGCAACACTATAAAATTACTTATTTGCCTGCATTTTTTATTGATTACTTTTAATTATCTTGTTGTCTGCCCCTTGCCCAGTGGTGAAAGGACATGGCTATTATTCAGTAGAGTGAATCCAGCCCATTACATAATCTGTCTTGCTGTATTTGCTGTAAGTGACTCACAGAATTCAATGTGATGTCTTTTTGCGTGCCATGTAGAGTCACCTGTCACTGTTTGCTGTGTCCTGAGCTATGGCACAAGGCAAGGGAGCCACGTCCTGAACCTTTCCTAGTGACCAACAGCGAAGGAGGTTCGGAGCTGCTGACTACCTGCCTGAGTGCTCATTTATTCCTGGCTCCACAACAGCATGTGAACATCTTGTTCCACTGAAAGAATTTTGCCTGCAAACAGGAAGATTTTAGGAAAACAAATGTTCCCTGACTTGGATATTTTCATTTCAGCTATTTCCTAGATAAGCTCCACAGTATAGTTTAGAAGAACAGCAGGTGAGGTGGGGGTCCTGCTTAGGTTGATTGTGGTTGCCTTGCTTTAGAACATATTTCACTTTTTTAAAAAAACAAAC
The DNA here is from genome assembly GCF_027887145.1 of Ammospiza caudacuta. NCBI lineage: Eukaryota > Metazoa > Chordata > Aves > Passeriformes > Passerellidae > Ammospiza > Ammospiza caudacuta. The sequence continues at coordinate 240,799 of NC_080613.1, forward strand.
ATCTGTATTTCCTGTCCATGGGTCCAGGACATTCTGACCAGCTGAACAAAACCAGCTGGTAAGAGCAAAGACCTGGGGAGGTACCTAGAGCTGCTGGGTTCTAGCAATTGGGGGAAAATCAACCGCCTCATTTCTCCACACCTGCTTTTCCATTAGCATAATTGAGAAAAATGAACTGAACCAACAACCTTAAGGCTGACTAATAACTACAGCTTCTCTGGTGATGAAAAGCATTCCATATCCTATTATTAGCAGATCAATGCAAATAATTTGCAGACATTCCACAAAAGCTACCCATTGCAGCAATTTCATTATAGTGTTTAAAGTAAAATTTAAACAACTCCATTTTCATTATTTAAATTTTATGGCTTTGATTTCATTTCTTGAAACATTCAAAATTGCTATTATTTTTATAAGTTGCTTACTTACAATTACAGAAACCAGAACCTTGTCCTAACCCCCTTGTTTCTTACCTTACATCACTGTCTCTACCCCTAAGATTGCTCCTGTAAAATGTGCATCAGCAGTGTGAGTCTCAGCTTGGGACGAGCTGAAGCAGCAGCTGCTGCTGCCACTGCCATGCACGCCCCCTCTCAGCGAATTACCCGCCGTGCTGGCTCCCCTCTTCTGAGACTGGTCAGTCTTAATGGTGAGCTGCTTGGGAGGAGAGAGTTCCTGTAGTTCTTCTGGCTTTGCTGTCATGGAAAATTACCTTCCCTTCTGCACATCTGCTGAGCATAAAGCTGCAGTATTCAGCTGGAGCAAAGGAACAAAACAGCTGTAATTTCTTTTTGAAATACAGATCAAATCACCTGCAAACTCCAATGAGCTGGCATTGGACCTGGGTGCTTTCTCCCCTGAGGAGGTTATTGGAGAAGGTATCTGGCTGGATGGGCAGCTCCCGTGCTTGACCTCACACCTCCTCAGTCAGCAGACGCAGGAGCTTTGCCTGGGCTCTGTCAGGGGGCTGCACAGGGGCTGCTCCTGTTTTTGCACAAGTGATGCTGCAGATGCTCTGTGTCAGGGTAGCCCAGAGACTGAGAAGGGTTTGCCTGGGGCTGGTCAGCCACGTGCCCAGCAGGCTTAGCACTGCACTCGACTACGGCACTATGTGAGGTCCTCGTGCTGCAAGAGAGCCATTTTATCTCCCTCCAGCTCTGGAAAAGGTGGTGCCTACAGGGCACAGGTGAGGAGAAGTGGGAGGAAGGATTCTCTCTGCGATGCCATCATTGTACTCATCCCTCCAAGATTTGCAAGATCTAGCCACCCCCTCAGCATTTTGCGCACAGTTTATGCCAGCCATTCTCCTGACCTCCACCCTGACTGGGGAGGGGGATGAAGATTGAGTGCAGAATGGTCACCATATGCTTTGTTTATTCTTTATTATTTATTTATTTATTTATGCCGCGTTTAATTTTTTGAAATAAACCTGTTCATTTTGGGGGTGATTTTCCTGCCCTTTTTTAGTTTCTTAAAATTAATGTAACTAACATGGAAAGTATCTTGTATTAGGAAATTTGCAGAGGCAGATGAAAGCATGTCTCTGGCACTAGTTACCTGCACTGGACCTGACCCTGACCTGTGGATTGACTTTGTGTCTTGGCCCGGGACCTCCCTCACTGCCACAGACTTGCTGGATGACCCGGGCTCTTTGCTGATGTTGGCTGCCCTCCCTGGGCTTGTCCTGCTGTGCCCACCTTGTCCAGACACTCCAGGACAGGCTATAGCTAAAGAGGCCCCTTTACTGCCAGTCATGCTGTCACTTTGTCCCCACCCCTTGCAAGCAGTTGGCCTTTGCTACTTCTCGCGACCTGCCACATTTCTAACTTAAATCACATTTTCTCAAAAATACATTCACTACTGATGCTGTATGACTTCTAAGTCTACAGGGATATTTTAATAAGCCACTATGAACTTACAAAAACTAAATGTCATGTTCCTGTGTGCCACTTGTTCCATCTATTTCAGGATTTCCTGGAATTCCTAATACACCTTTTCTTGCAGGAAGTTCACTGTGAATCCACCCTGATGCTAGGTGAGACAAGAAGTGTTCTGGGGACATTAGGGCTCTGAATTTGCTGTCAGTATTACTCTCAGCTGTTCAGCTTCAGATCTAACTGGAGCCAGAGTTCCTCACTGTGGATGGGGAGAAATTCAACTCAACAGATATTTTCCTTGCCTAGAATACCAGGTTTCTACTAACTGAGGGCACAGGGGACAACTGAAAGGAAAATTGAAAATAAGCATGGTGTAATTAACAGCCAGTTTGTGTTCTCTTAAGTTCATTGTTTTCCTATGCTAAAACCAATTCTAATCTAAGTTCTGAATTTGTAAGCCGAAGTTGCTCTTGGCTTCTGTTAAGATGAGCATTTGTTTCTCGTGTCCCTCTTGACCTTGTTTTCAAACTTCCTTTCTCATTAATATTTTTTTGACCTGAATGAAAAGCTGTCCATGTACAGATTGTCTTTCCATCTTAATTTCATCTGGCATTGCAGGCTTCTTGTGGAGCTATTCTTACAGGAGCCAATGTGCACCACAGGCTCCTACCAGCTGTGTGCTCTGGGCAGCAGGGAGAGGGAAGCACTGCAGAAGGCTGATACACTGCCCACAGATTCACCTGTGAGTTAGTTTAACACCTGTGTGTCAGTGTAACTCTGTCCTACCTAGACTTGGTGTCTGGCGCTTCCTGTGGAGCAGCACTCAGGTATTAGGTTATTAAAATTTAACATGAAGCTGTCAGACCAAGTGCATCTACTGGTGTGTGGAATCTGCTTCTAAAGCCACATCGGCAATCAGTTTGCACCTGTAAATCAGCCAAGCCAGGTGTTTCCTCAGTGTTTTCAACTTTTTCACAATTCAAAAAGCCTCCATAAGCTGCTGTCTTTGACTTCTGAACAACTGCATCCTGGTGGGTTGGAGGTGGACCCCAGCCCAGGACACGGCCCAGGGGATCTCAGCAGCATCACTGAAGGGCTCTGTCCCTGGTGGCAGACAAGTCCCATGTCTGTGGCCACTCAACCCTCTGGCTGGGATTCTGCCTTCTCAGCCAGGCAGCAGAGAAGACAATTTGCATAAAGCCTTGACTTTCTGTAGGCTGACTGCACTGCAGGTGATGAAACAGGAAAAGTCCACCTCTTGTGGACATTTTTAACGTTCAGACAAAATATATCGAAATGTAAAATGCATTCAAATTAGAGACTAGGTGTAACAGCGTTAGTGGCTTACCGCAGCTGGAATTCAGTGCTGAGCTAGGAACCCAGTGCAGACCAGCTTTAATTTGGATCAGATGGCATGCCAGAACGTGTGCTCTGAATCTGGAAGGATTTCTGTGGGTATGGCAGGGGGTAGCCAGCACCACAACAGCGGCACAGATCTGAGCAGTCAGCCCAGCTCTGCTCCACGAAACCAAGCATTGAACAGACACCCCATCCCAGTAAAGGAGAGATTGATCTCAGCAGGACAGCCCAGTCAAATAATTGTGTCAATAAGAAGGGAGAGTAAAATATCTTCTCACTTTTCTGAAAACCCCTGGGTTCTCCCAAAGCAGGACCAGCACAGGGTAGTGGGGCTGTGCAGGAAACGAGGACTTGAGCAGCTCCTGGGGAAGGGCCTGCACTCTCCAGCCTCAGAAAGGTGCAGGGAGGCACGTGCTGCCCCTCGGTGTAGAGAGCGACTACTCATAAAAAGCATTGAGTGAAAAATTATTTTGAACCCCCTAACAGTGCTTTGACCCAATTACTGAGCTTGGTTGGACAATATGGCTTTATTGCTCTCTGTAGATTTTCTCAAGAGGCTGAGAACTACCCTGATACCGTGGCAGTAAAAAGACTCATCTGACTAAATTTCATATAGTGCTCCACAAACTGGCCAAGTGCAGAAATATCAAGCCAAGAGCTACAAGTATGTGTGAAATGGGAAAACTCTGCCTACTGTTGCTACCCACAATGCAATAAAGCTCTCCCACTAACAGAGCATAAGACTCTCATGCTTTATTAGCTAATTACAGACAGGAGATTCATTCAGTGCTATTGATAACAGAGTGCTGCCTCCACTTGATACTTGTCAAGAAAATATTGAATCTGTCTTGGAAAGGAATTTCACCACCTCTGCTTGGAATGGGAGAGTTGTGAAGTATCCCAATAGTAAATCAACATCAGAACCTGAACTAAACATTTTCATTTACCTTTTGCATCCTATGCTTGGTGTCTTTAGCTAGTCATAAGGACTCTAGAGAATAATGTCCAGCAAATATTCTCATTTTCTGCCTGTGAAATACCAGAAATACGTTGTGATTTTATTTAATAACTCAAATACTTTTTCATCTTTTGGACTAATGATTATAAGGAAAGTATTGATAAAACAGTAAGCAAACAGTATGTCTGTCAGTCTAGTATGTGGCTACATGTTGGAGAAGAAAGAATAAAAATCACTGAGCTTTCAGCAGAATGGCTTTCTTTGACTTTAACATCTCCTTTCCTTGGTTTGGGATTCCTGCTAGTACAACCAGAGCTGATGCTTGTGGTAGACTCACTGACACTGCCTTCTTGGTCTCAAGCATCCCCTGTATCACCTTTATTCTGCTGAATAATAGAGCCCATTGTCTGCAGTTTCCCTTAAGACATTTCAAGGAGTTCTTAGTGTCAGCTGTAATTCTTTCAGTAACTCAATCCAGGATGGGTTCTCACTGTTTTGTAATGCTCTTGAACTCTGTTGCTCCTTGGAAGCAGTTGATAAATTAATGTAAACAATGCCATTGGGATAATAGATGATACCTCTTTTTTATTTTTTATCTGTAAACAAAATGAGACCCATTTCCACTGGGAATGCAACTAGCCTGGTAATGGGATCCCAGGCTGTGCCAGCTTCAAAGTCCACATATCTTTATCAAAAGAGGAAATTGTCCTGAATATTAACATAATCTGGGTCTCACACTTGGAAAGAACAGCAGACGGGATAAAACATGGAAATAAAAATATGAGACAAGATGTCTTCTTTTCTTGAGAGCCCAAGTGTTACCAATAGATGGTTGCAAGAAAATAAAGCATGTGCAAAGATACCAGCACTTCTGTGTCAGCTGCTGAGCATTACTCCTCCTCCTCACCTATTGCTGACAGATTAAAATAGCTTGGATCAGCAGCTGTAGAAGAACTCTCTTGGCAGCTCCTGCTCCAGAGATGAGTTGCTTTTTCCTTGCGAGCCTTTGTCAGGCTGGGAAAGAAAGGGATGTATCTGAGGCGAGATTGGAGAGGTGTAGACCACTGGAAAATGGCACGAGCCTGGTGCTGCTCTGGGTCGTCACTGAGCTCTAGCAGTTCAGGAGAGGCTGGGATTGACAGGTAAGCATGGGAAGGAGATACAGTCCTGCCCTTACCTCATCTTCCCAATATTTAGCCTCTTTCCAAACTTTGGGTGACATATGCCCCTTAACAGCAGATATGTAGCTATAGACAACCTGCAGTTGCCTGGGTCACTGTGTTACGTAGCACAGCAATAATTCAATGCCAAGGTGGAGGTAGCAGTCCTTTGGATATATCTACATACCCAGATATTTCTATATTCCTTCAGGATATGTCTGTGCTGCTGCTGAAATCATACCTGTAGTCATAGCTCTGCCTGAAGACAACATATAATCCCTATGGAAAAGATACATCTTCCTTTAACCTGAGCAAAACTATATTAATGCTATTTGCTTAGTGAATTACTCTGGAGCAGCACAGTTTTGTGTAAGAGCAACTATTTGGGCTGGTAGGCATAAAACATGGGTGAGAGGGTACTGGCTTCCACCAGCATGTCTTAAAGTGCTTTGCAATACTGAGAACAAGACGAGGTACATTTCTCCAGTCTTGTACCATCTGAATAATACATACGAATGTTTTTTTTTTAATTTTTTTAGAGTGGAATATGTGTGCTTTTGCAGAGTCTGACACCCAGGATGCTTTGGTATGTGCGGGCATTCTTTCTGTCGTCCTGACAAGAGTCTCACCAATTTGGCTCAGAATAATCCCTCTCTTCACTCTCACTGCAAAAGAAAAGGAGGGGGGCTATACCTGTCACACAAATGTTTATCTAAAATATCTTCTTTCTCTTTTAAGTTTATTCTGCAGCTCAACAATGGGACACCTGGAACTACCATCTGAAATGGATAGGCAGGTTCTTCAAAATAATTCTTCTGTTTTTAGGGTACAGAAATCTGTTCCATGGCAAGGAGGGGAGAATTTGGAGGGATATAGCTGTCAGGATGTTTTTATAGGATGTTTTATCTTTGGCAAAAGTACTTATATTGTGGTGAATAATGCCATGAAACCTCGCCCCTGCATCCCGTTTCTCAAATGCTGGAGAACCTGATATCTCAGCATGCTCAGTATGGTTTGTACACACCTACTGAAAGCAGATTAGGAAGATTTTTTTATATCTTCCTGAAATATTGCTCTCTCTTTCAGTAAGTTTTTACATGTGTCTTGGATGGAATTTTTAGAGGTTTTCAAGGTTCTTGAGACTGTTAATAATGCTGCTTAGGGCCTCAGGGAATGAACAAGATGGTCTAACAGGTTGTTTCCATCTCTTATTTCTGTGTCTCTTTGATTTAAGGATTTTCTGCATTTATTGGCTGTTGCTTCTCTTGGCCACTTTATACACTGTGTAGTGATTTTAACAATCATAGGGAATGGCAGAGGCTACTTGAAACCCCCCCGTTGCCATAGAAACACAATAGCATCTAGCTGGCTCTGCCCTCGCTCTCCCATACCAGCCCCCATGGGAAGCAGAAATTCAGGCCTTAAAATTGAATCAATTTGATGTTAAGTTTTAGAAGCGATTTTCTTTTTGTTGCTTGGTCTCCTGACGGATGTTTTCATGCAGATTTAATTATTTACACTACTTATATTTTATTTAAATTACAGCAACTAATTATTAGCACCAGTAGCACTGTAGATTCCAGAGCCATCATAACTCCTATTGTTTGGGTGCTCTAAAGACTCACAGCGTTTGTGTTTCAGTCAGCTACTGATGCAGCCACAGGGGAAAACTTCCAGCATAACATGAGAGGTGTAAACACAGAGAGGCTGGGAGAGATGTCCGGGGGTGTGTGGGGCTGGCGTGTCCCGTGCTGGGCTGTGTCCCCAGCCAGGCCCTGCTGCTCCTCTCGCTCTGGATGGTGTTCTCTGCCTGCAGCCGCGGGCCCTTCCCGCTCCCCTGCAAACCCTGCTGAGTGCGTGCTGCTGTGGCCTCATATTTGGAGGCATCTCGCTCAAAACTGATTTTCCTCTTTTACTGATGGTTTTCAGATTTCTGTACCTTTTATGGGAAAGTGCTGGCTATCCCACGGGCTGCAGCTTGACACGGGCCCCGTATAAGTCCCCTGACACAATTCCATGATCACTTTAGCCTTTAGAATTCTGTTGCCTTCTCCTCTTACTCCTATATAAGCACGACAATATCTTCAGGTCTCAAGATAGGAAAGCCCCTTTATAGCACAAGTTCTGGGGTGGGCTGTTCCCGTGCTGCTTTCCTCAAGTAGGATGACTATCTTTGGGTGCATAGAGAACAATAATTTCAGGTAATCTTTAATAATTTGCAGCTTCCGGGAGTCCCTGTGAACCAGAACTTTTTGCTGTGTTCAGTCAATGTGAGTTGTGAGCTTGGGCTGGTTTACTGTCATTGCACATCCTAATGAGCACGTACTCTGGCACCAAAGGGTAAGGCTGGAGCTGGGATACTTGAAACAGGGTGGAGAGAAACCATACAACTACTGTTTTAAATTGTGATAGCAAAGGTTTTTGCTGAGTGAGCCCTGCATCATGAAGACTGAGCAGAGTCAGGCCCATGGCAGATAGTGTGCTAGAAAAGGCAAGTTCCTGGAATCACCTGCTTCTCCCATTTGCTTTTCTCCAGTGACTGATGTAACAGAAATTTACATGTTTTTCTTTTGTAAAACAGCAAAAACCTTGATGTCCTTGGTGTTGTTAAACTGAGTTTGCCCCTGTAAAATCGTATGCCATTTTGGGGCTTGCAGTTCATTTTCCCACTTGATATTTTTATATTTCTTGGAGAGCTCCCGTAACTTTACTCTTCCCTTGCCTCTCCTGGCTGATGCGTTTCTGATCTGTACCAGCCCATAGGAAAGCCTAGAGAGGAGAAATAGTTTCTGCTCTCTTTCCATAAACTGGTAAACCTCTTCCTAAGCCTTCACAACCCTTTGGAAGCACACAAAGTACATTTCATAATTTCCAGGTACAGTGCATGAAAATTCTGCTAAGTAAACACTATAAAGTAGGTTTTGAGAAAATATTAGTCACCATTATGCAATTCCAAAACCAAAACCACAAAGAGAGTGCCAGTATATTTTGTTTTATTGGTTGTGACTGCAAATACTATGCACACAAAGGAAACCTTTGAAAACCAACCAGCCTATGTTTGTATGCATATTACTCTTACAAGGTAATTTGTCTAGTAATCTCAGTGTTAATATTTTTCATCTGGTACACACTGCTGATACACCAGACAATTTTCTGTAACACATCTGAAAATTCCCACGTAGAGTGATTTTTCTATTTTGCTTGTCTTATTTGTAATTTTCTAAAAATAAATTTACCTGCTTTTCTTTTCTGCCTTGCTAGTAAATGTAGCGAAGATAATATTTTCATACAGTTTCTTTTAACTTCAAAGTTTTCAAAGTAAATAGAAGCAATGTGCACTCTATTAGAAAAAAAATGCACAAAGTACCTAAATCCTAATTTTTCAGGCCTGCCAGAGCTGCATCTGTTTAAACATGTTACTTATATGCATGTGTACAGTACAGGAAGCTGGACTGCTTTCCAGAATTGCCTGGAGTTGTATCTTTTTTTATTCTTCTCTTTCTCAAAACAATTTTAAATCTACAGAAAAGGTCAGGGGAGGTCATGATTCCTGACCCAAGGCTGAACCGCGCCTGCCTGTACGGCCTGTTTGATGATCCCACCAGGGTCACTGAACTGGGGGTTATTGCTGGCTCCCTGCGTCTATGAGGCGCAGCCTATCCCAAACAATTTTTAAATTACCACTGGCATGAGCCTGTCAGGAAGGATGGTAGCTGGGAATGTCTAGACGCTGCCGCCAAGACGAGCTCCCCCATCGGGGAGCCACTGTGTGCCGAGGGGGTCAGCAAGAGGGGCCTGGAGCTGCCCCGGAGCCCCGGGCTGAAAGACAAAACTCCATCACGTGCCCTGCAATTTGCTCCAGGGGCTTAGCCAAAGAATTTCAGATAAGGAAATCTATAGGCATTGCAACTGGGAGAATTTTTAACTGCTTTATTGCTTTCCATAGATTCTAAAGCCAGTTGTCTGCTTTTATGAGCTCTTTAAATCACACATCAGTTTCTCTTGGCTTCAGTCACACTAAAGTGCCTCTGAATTTATACTGGTTCTTTTTGACTTCATTCTTCAGAAATTAGCATTGAGCTATGACTTTAAGGTTGTATCAATGAATTCTCATCCTTCTGAAAAGCTGCAGCACCTTCCAGTGCTGGCCAACGGTCCTTTACGGCGCGTAAGGCACAGACAAGGCCATGAGGGTCTTTAAATTGTGTCTTTTTCTGATTCATCACTCTGCTTAAGCAAAACTGCGAGGGAAAAGAGAGATTCAATACACCTACTCTTTCCAGCTCCATTCATTGCATTTTTTAGGAAATTTCATTTAGAATGTGCTGGCAAATTATTTAATGATTATATATATCAAAATTTATTAGTATCATCATTCACTCATTAATAAACACTCTGTTATTTACAATAACAACACAGTTATTTTGAACTTTGTAGTTCAGGATATTTTTAATGGAGAAGTGCCCCGATCAGTTAGGTTAGATTGGTGGTGGGCACAGCAGAGCTGGAGGCCAGCCGCACGCTGGGCACCATGTGGGCACCACGGCTGCTGCCCCTGAGCAGGGCCAGGGAGCCAGGGGTGCCTGGGGTGTGGGAGGGGGCACCCCCTGCTTTGCATCCTGACGGCTGAACATTAAAGCACCTCACCAAATCCCACGTATTTATCTAAAAGCAGCTGAATGGTGATTATTTCCCTAAGAAATAATGTCGTGCTTTTCCTTACATCCCTTGTTAAGGTTCACCATTCTCCAAAGGGGCAGCTTTCCTGCTTTTCCCCTTGGCCACACTATCATGCTCTTTCACAGTATTTTTGGGCTAATCTGAATGTCAGTGGGAAAAGCTTTGCATAAGCCCAGGGTTCTGTTTGTGCAGTGAATGCTGTGCTGTGTCACACAGCAGAGCTCCATCTCCCCAGGCCGTGGGTGAGCACAGGGCAGGGAAGCACAGGCTGGCACAGAGCAGGGACACTGCCTTGGTCCCTCGGTTTGCACACCCGACCTGTCAGAGAGTGCACTGAGTGAAACATCACTGCTTGCTCTCTCACTGAGCAGAAAACGGGCTCATACAGTTCCCTGTCATGCTGATACTCCAAAGCCAAATGTGCAGCATAAATTAATTTATATTTCAGTTGTTAGCTCGTGTGCAATTTAATAACAAAACAAAAAAAACCCAAAGAGATGACGCTATGCTTGCTATACATAAACTCTTCTAAATGGCAGTGGCATTTGGGAAATGACAGTCCTTACCTTGCTCCCAGAAATCTTTCAGTGAAGCTGTTATCACACTGTGTCTCAGCCTCAGACTGAGGGTTGCAGATGGACTTAGGGAAAGAAAGGAGAGATTCCTTTGCTGATGCACTGCAGCCCGTTAGCCCGTCCAGAGTGGCACTGGGGCACACTGCGGGGAGGCAGAGCACAGGTGCCAAGCTTGTCATAGCCCTCTGAGGTCACAGGCAAACCTCTGCTTTTGAGGCTGATCTCTACAGGCAGGGCTGAGATGCAGCTGGGCTGGGAGTGCTGCCGGAGCTCTCTGGCTCTTCCTGCTGCTGCCTGTGCTTGGGGCAGCACCAGCCCAAGGCACCCAGCCTACCCAGCCTGCTGATGGCCTGGCAGAGTTGCCACACTAAGTTTGAGGACAATTTTTACCTCTTCCTTTTGCTAAATTACATTGGAAAATTAATGCACAAAAAGTAATGCACTTCACATTCCCCACATAAGAGGAGCTCCTTCTAAGGACACTTTTCCCCCCCCCATGTTTCTCCATAAGCTGATTCCATTTTTTTTTTTTACTGCCTGCTAGTTGACTAGGAAAAGGATGCCTTTGTGCCTTCAAATGGGAGTTAACCAAGAACAGTTGAGGCAAGTTATTTTATATTATCTGCCTTGAGGAGCTGGCCTTCATCTGCTGAGATCTTCAACCCAAGTATGACTACAGGTCAGTGCACTTTGCATTACTTTTTCTTAAATCCTGTAGTAATTGTGCAAACCAACAATTTTTCTAAAGTTGGATCTGCCTGTTAATAATCCCATTTTAAACTAAGCTCACAAGCTCAAATACAGTTTTGTGGAGCAACAGATCCTGTTTCTGAGGATGCAAGAAAAATCAGTGTCTTCTCCTTAAGGCAAATGTTTGCAAAGAAATTTATTGCTCATCTATAACCTGCCTATTACTGCTTCAATCTGTTAAGCTTGGGGTGTAAGTGCAAATGGGAACTCTTGCATGGCTGCCTTCCCTGCCCATGCTGGCAGCCCCTCTCTGGTGCTCTCACCTGTGCTGGCCCAGGTGCGTGGGCAGCTCGCCCTGCTCGCCCAGCGCCTTCCCTGAGCTGCAGGGCAAACAAGGGCACACTGCGGCTGGACAAACTGCCCCAAAGGCTCTAGAGACTGAGGGTGAGCCACTGAGCAGGGCAAGGGCAGGATTTAACCTGGCTGAGGTAGAGGAAAATTCAGTGAGCAAAGAATGAAGTGGGACAAGAACCCAGCCAAGAACAAGGACTCAGCTGTGAGTGATATGAGTTTTGTAATCTGGGGCAGAACTAGTTTTGCTGAACGTGATAGCTGCACATGGCATAAAAATGCATTTCTACAGAAGACATCAACATTTGTGAGCAGAAAAGAGGGTTTCTGATTTAAGGCATGTGATAGAGTTTAGATGCCTGTTTTTTAAGAATCTTTCTATGAATACTCCAACTTGAAAAATGCTGTTGAATGTTAAAATGCAGAAGCTGAATGTCTAATTCCAAAGAGAAAATTTAGAATGAGAAAAAAGGAACCCTATTAGTCACCACGAAACACAAAAGGAAAACACACACAAATAGAGTGCTGTCCAGAAATCAGTCAGTGAAATATCCCAGTATCACTGTATCATTGTGGGTCTCCTTCCCCCTTGCACTATCTACTAACTGATACACACCTTTCTAGCTCTTACATATTTAAAAATATGTTTTAAAGAAAAATTGGTAGCACTTACCAGCTAAAAAAAATGAAACAAATAGTCCAAACAATTTATCTCCCAGTGTACATAGGAGTTAAGAAGCCCAAGAAATAAAATTATTGCTGCTACCCTCATGATTTCATGTAATTGATGAGAAGAGGAGGAGGCACAGCCCCCCTCCAGGACCCCCCTGCAGCTGTTCTCTGGGCTGGGGAGGCAGCCAGGAACAGGAGCCACCGTGGTCCTGCTTGACCTGGCCATTTGTATTTACCTACGGCAAGCAGCTCAAAACTCCGGAGTAAGGCAAATTAGTTGTGCAGCTAATTTAAAATTCATGTTAGCTGTCTTCTTCATTTGCAAAGCAGCCTATCCCTGTGCAGTAGGTGATCTATAATGACACTTGTGAGGGCCCATCCCGGAGCCCTGCCCTGCCTGGGAAGCAGTGGCATTGCCTTTCTGCCTTTCCTGCTGGCTCTTGCAGTCTCTTTTGGTGTTTTTTATTTTTTATCTCCCTGGTTCTCCACACTCTTGTTTATACAGAGGCTTCCTGTGTCTGTGGATGCATGCATAACACACTTGATGGGATGTATGTGTGCATGTTCTCTCTCCTCAGAGGTCCTGTCTTGCCCTGATTTGTGTCATCTCCTGGGCAAATATTTCAGGGTTATGTACAGCTTAGAAATTCATTTTGGAAGCTTCAAAATTATTGTAGCAAGTAGGGAAAATATAGCAAGTAGAGAAAAAGAGAATTTCCCAATAGGTTTCTCAGTCACAGGAGCACCATAGTTTTAGTGATGAAATAATAGTCCAGAAGAAGCAGGAAGTTGCAGGTTTAGTCTTAACAGAATTTTTAAGATAAAAGGAAGTCCTTACAAGGAGCCTGCAGAATAAAATTATAATATTCAATTGGGTAAGAACAATTTTCTTTTAAAATATAAATTTGAAAGGATTTTTACAATTATGTCTTATATTTTGTACATAAAGTCACTTGTGTGCCTAACTACAGGGCAAGCCTTTAAATAAAAAAAATATTGGTTTATGTAGTCTGAAAATGTTTACTGTAAAGGATTAAAAAATAAACACACTATGTTTGTGCCAAATTGTTCCAGTCTAAGCCAACTGATTGCACACTGCAGCATTTTATCTATTGTTGTCATGTTTTTCTTCTAATTTTCCAATGTGTTGATTACTCTAAGCTCACAGCAAACCCAAGCTGGATGTGAGCATGTTTATAACATCTCTCTCTACATGTGCTACAAAATAAATATTTTTTTTGACTAGTCATATCAACTGCAAAGCATTTTCAGAGCAGTGATCTTTCAAAAATAAGGTATTTTCATGTAAGCAAGGCACTGTACCTTACAGCACTGACATAGTGTCATTTCACACATTTTTGTGCGAACTTCTGTATTCTGTTTTTGACCTTTTAAAGTATTGCAGTGTATAATTATAGTTATCTTTTATGAAAAAAAAACCCTTCAATTAACCAGTTTTCATTCTTGAAATCATTAGAGCAATTTCTGTTTTATCAGAAGATCATTAAGGACGGCCGACAGTTACAAATCTGCTGCAAATACTCTGTATTGAGCCTGATTTAAGGAACACAAGTTTATTAATCATATGTTTAACGAAAAGAGCCTCTTGGTTCTTCCTGTGCATGACTCTCAAATCTGTTGGTACTTAGGATGATGAGATGTGGTTCCAAGTATCATACCCATTTCAAAAGAATTTGTGATTACCGACCTCCATAGCAAGCTGCACTTGTTTTAAGTTTAAATTGTGTGACACACTTTAAAACAAGAAGGTGAAAAGAATCTTGTTAGATCACATGCGGACGAAATGCTTTGAAATTAGACAATTCCCCTAAATTCTGAGGGATGGCAAGCATCAGACTCTTGCCCTGTTAACTTCCTCCAGACTTTGATGACAGAGACTGATTTCAGCATCTAACAGGAAAGTAACTCAGTCAAAAAGTCCACAAAACTGGATGTGCAATTTTGACACTAAGTCGTTCAAAACCAAGAATTCTTTATATAACATGAGGGCAGTAAATCAAGGAATTTTGTCATAGTTCCTTGTCATGCTGATACTCCAAACAGGAGCACCCACACTGCCCGCTACAGAAAAAATGTTTTTTAAAAGACCCTTTAATTTTCCATCATCAGTAAGCTGTGATTATGGAGTTCTACCTGTAAAACTCATCCTAAATTACACTGCATTTATCAGACAACATTTTAATCTAATTTGTGTTTTCTTAATTATGATACAGTCCAAACACTTTGAGAAGATCCATGACATTTACAACAAGAAATGATGGAACAAAGTGGGATATTCTTCCCTTTAAAACAGTATTTTTCTCTTTTTACTTATCTGTTTAGGATACATCAAAATGTAATTTGAATTACAGCAGTTTCTGTGGATGATTACTTCCCATTAGCTAATAAAGAGTAAAACTGCAGCAAATAATATTTTTTAGACTTTTATCTATTATCAGTGCTGTAGTTTAGCAGATAAATTGGCATACTGATTGAAGAGTTTTCAGAGCATTCAGTTCCTAAATCTCAGCACACTAACACATCTAAATAGCATATTTAATTTAAAAAATAAAATTAATCTCATATATTAATTTTTTGGGGTGGTGAAGCAGCAATAATAATACAGGCACAGTTTCAGCCCTAAAGAGTATTATAGCTTTGTTTTTCATTAGGCTTTTGAATCCCAAACAAGCATCTATTTTATTTCAGTGTTCAATAAGAATTTAATATTTATTCTTATTGAATCAGATTCTTCAAAGTCTGTAATAAGCCAATTCTTTGTTGGTAATTTTAACATGAGTGAACCCAATTTTTCGGTGTGTAAAGGAGCTTAGGATGAGTAGTTTTGAAGTTAAATAGAAAACCCAGGGAGCAATATTTAGGAAGCAATGTGGCCAAATGCATGTAAAATGCAGAATATTTGTGACTTTGCTAACCAGCAAATCCTTTTCTACTCTCTGCTTAGCTACAGCAGCTGGTGATTTTTCAGTTTCCAGGTACGTATCAGCAGCATAGCCTTTCTTTTGTGACAAAGGAATATAAGTTGCCTTGGAGATTTTTAATTAACTCTTCTCCTGTAGCTCTGCCTGCTTATCATTTCAGCAGTTATTTAGGCTTCATATCAGATTTTGGATATTGTTCTTCAGAAATGTCTTCTTAATCTACACAAATTAGCATTTCAGCAAAACAATGTTTCCATAATGGACCATTCACTACACTTTTTTAAAATGTGTAGTTAGTATTTACACCCATTAATTCAGCCTTGAGAAACAGATGAATCCTAAAGAGAGGAACATGTGTGGAATCTGCAACTAAAAGAAACTACTCTGCACAAAAGAAGTGATGGTGATACCTTAATCAGACTTAGATACTCCTTAATTGCTTTTTATGATTTGTTCTTACCAATAAATAAAGGTGAATAGACTATTTTTGGATAAATTGGGATTCTTCTGACTAATTTGTTATTTAATGCACTTTTATTCATTTAACAAATAAATTTACCTAGCAAAATGTCCCTAGCTTTCTCACTGCCATTTTAAAATGGCTAGTTGTCTCACCCAAGCGGCTGAAGATATATATGTATATTTCTATGTGTGAAAATAAAAGAGAATAAAGTTGGAAGAGGCAGAAAGGTGCTTATGACAATCACATCCCCCGACATCACAATTTTTTTCTCCATACTGCTTTTTTAAAAACTCTGGAATTTACAGTCATCATTGTTGTTAATGCCATTCAGCTAGCAGCTCAGCTTTACATTTGTTTTTGTTTTTTTCAAACGAATTATAAATGTCATAAATGCTTCCAAGAATACAGAATCAGAAGCCTTTTCTACCCTGAAAATGGAGGTAGGAGTTTGAGCAAATATGATTTACAGACACGGGGTTAATGCTATAAGCTAGAGGGAGCTCCTCCACAACGAAATGCAGAGGTTCCGTTTCATTTATCAATGTGCTTCCCCGGCTTTGTCTGCTCGTGAACATAAAAGACACGGTTTTATTGCAGATATTATCTACACCATTCTATGATATGAATGTTATTGTCTAAACTGCTGCTGAGACATAAAACAGCTGAAACCCTCTACCAACACCATATTTATGCCAAACCTTTTGATAAATATACAGGTCTTTTTGTTCACCTTCACTGTCTTTGTCTCCATCTTACCACTCAGCCATTTTTAATGAAAACGCGTCTTCTATAAATCCTGAGCACAGAAATGCACCAAGAGCCAATCTTGTGTCCATAATTGTGCAAGATAATGTCCAGCAGTTGGAATTCTGGGCCAGCCCCAGGCCCGCGGTGTGCAGATAAAAATATCTCCCCAGTTATTTCACAGTGCTCTTTCCAAAGTAATCTGCACCACAGATTCATCCCAGTAACAACCTGCTTTATTCCACAACTAGGCCTAAAGAGATATCAGTGAAGGGAAGTTGGAGTGACCTGCTTGGAAAGGACGTAGTTATTATGACTGGAACATTAATAATCTTTAACAATTGCTTCTATGGAGCATCTAAGAGACACAGTGAACTATCCACAGTTCCAATAATTCTCTAGGAATCCTGTTACGCCTTCTGGAGCATTGTCTAAAGGACACTATTTGTCCACTATTAGTTTTAGATGCCTTTTCAGTGTAAGAATAATTTTTACTTAATTTGCATCCCTGCCTCGCCTTTGTGCATCGAAATTCTGGAGCCTACATTTGGGGTTCTTCTTTCTTACCTCTTGGTCCTCTCTTAGCAGATTATATTGCACTGGTCATAGAGATAATAAGAAAGCAACTAATATCTTCTTATTGATTTTTGTTAATAAAATGCCACTTCAAAGAGAAAGCAACAGCTGAAACCATGAAGGCTGAGTCATGACTGTGTAAATGAACTTTATTTTTGTCTATATTTGGTGTCTAATTCATGGTGAATCTTTTATTAAGTAAATATGTCCTCTTTCCTGTTTGTAGAATACCCACAAGCAAAATTATGACCTTATTCCACTTTCTAGAAACAATATTATTGTTTTCTTCTATCAACTTTAAAAACTTTCAAGCATAACTGACAACCCAAAAACTTTAAATGTAATTGATCAAGTCACCTTCAGCACAATTGGCTGCATCTGTAGGGCACGGTGTTCTCAGAGCAGAGAATGGGTACCAGCTTTCCAAGCAACCTTGCTGCTAATGTTCTCCCAGCATAAATTTAAAATGGGATTTCCAAATATGCTGCGAAGAATACTTCAACATTTGTTGTGTAACAGCATTGCTGAGCACGAAACCTCCTAGGCTGGACCTCACTTGTAGGAAAAGGCCAGAACAAGGCTTAGAACTGGGTCTGGGGTTGGTCATCCGAGTCTCAAGAGGGATTTGACCCTTTGTTTCCAGCCCGACTGAGAGCCTTGCATTCACACAGCTCAGGAGCTCCTCGAAGCTAGAAACAAAGCACCCACATCCTTAAACCACCTGCAGGGATTAATCTTACATATGATACATTTTGTACATTCAATGCTTCTTTTCTAACTTCTGAAGAGTTATTTTTTGAATGAGACAAACAGAATGTCTTTTTCTCCCATATTTATGGGAGACATGGACTTATTTCTGCTACTTTTATAAGTTATGGCACATTTACTAAGTTATTCATCTATTTGTGCAGTATTTTTAAGTCTCCATGCTTTAAAAGAGAAGTCTGAATGTTCTGCTCACAGATGGCCTGTCCAGGATGCTGAGAGGGGCAGTTTTGCTTCTGGTCCAGGGGAGGGAATAGAAGTTTTAGTGGATATGTTTGCAATTTAGGACTCATTTTTAGGGCTGTCTGCACACAGGACAGACCTCACCTCATGGGGCTTTAGGGAAAGGCTGCTGTCTGCTTCATCAGTCTCTGGAGTGGACCCTGGGTGAACGGCAGATCAGCCTCAGTAAGAGTGCCAGAAATGTTTATCACTGAGAACTCTACCTGCAGAACTGGCATTCACTTGCAGGTCAGGAAGTTTGTTTCCAGCAAAATGCCTGAATTTACTTCTTGAAGGATTTTAATTTCTGTAACACAAAACATAAAATACTTCATAATCTCAAAACTTAATAATCTCTAAATATCCTCAGACATCACAAAAGAAAAAGGATCTCTTTTGAAAAAGACCTTTTCTCTTTCCCTTTCTCAACCTGGAATAAACTTTTCAATGCAGATGTTCTAAGAAAAATATGCTTTGGTCAGAAGTGGTGAAACAAAACTGGTGCTTTCCTGACAAGTCTGGGCTGCCAGCAGAAATGTTTACCAACATCTGTCTTTAGACCATGCAATCATTCTGTATTTCCTTAAAAATAGAATAAAAAGGCAGAATGTGATTTCTCATTTCCGAGCCTCTGGTACCTCTAAAGCCTTTTATCCGAGAAGTTCTCTCTTGAAAAGTTTTTGGGGTTTTTTTTTGCTTAATTTGCTATTTTATATTAAATAATGCAATATTAACAAGTTCTTAGTAGTCTTACAAATATGCAAGCAGCAATTCTTGGACTTGCTCCAAAGCCCAGCTGCCAGCCATCACCCCTGTGTCACAGCAGCGAGGGGCTGGGGGAGTGACATGGTCAGAAAGGATTTCCAAATGGTAATTTTACAGGCAGCTGTTTGTCAATCCTCAGTTTGCTGAGAAGTCCTGCTCAATATCTTTTTGAAGAAGTTAAGCAGTGTTTGCTTCTTTGCCATATGGGATCGCCCTCAGACACGAGCAAGGGATGCAGCCCCAGCGCAGGTTCTGCTGCACCGCACTGCACAGGTTGCCATAGTGACAGACAGGACAGACTTCACTTCAGAAATGTTGCTTTATTGAGCTAAAGTGTATTTTGAAGCAGGATCACATTTCAAGTCACTCCCTCTGTTTCATATAGGAACAAGCAGAATTATTGGCTTCTAGAAATAAGAATTAGTTTGAACCTGCCCATTCCCCAGCAGACCCTCAGAGGTCCATCGTGATGTGCTGCAGGTGCTTTCCATTCCTTCTGTGAAAAAGAGGCCAGAACACCCCTCCTCTCTCTCTCACTGTATGCACAAACACACTTTGCCTCTCTGCTGCCTTCAGAACGGCCCCTGCTTCCAAACAGGCCCACAAATACCATGCCACTCTGATGTGCCATGCCTTTTATTAACAAAGAGTATCTTACTTTGGATTCCATAAATTTTGTTCACATAAATGCAGAAGAGACATCAGGTGAGATTTCTGAAGGATTCCTGATTGTGTTATGTCCTGACAAATGAACCAAATAAAGGGCATTGTGCAAGAACAGCACTGCCTGGCCAGCCTGGGCTGAGATGTGTCTCAGATCTGAGATGGCCTTCCCCACGGGAGCACCAAGCCCATGGAGATTCAAGGTGCAAAAATCATCAGCCGTCCTCCCCCAGCAGTGCCAGCTCCATCCCACAGCTGGGGCAGGCCCAGGGCTACCAGCATCCCACTTCACCATGGATTAAACCATCCTCACCATTTTCCATAACAAATAGGATGAGAGGTGCTGGTGAGGAGCGGAGCTTGGGCCCAGCTTCAAAACAGCTGAGTTGGTGGTTTGCAGGAGGAATGTTCAGCCCTGAGAGCCCTCCAGCCACAGGCTCTCCTTCCCACAAACAGGGGTCACTGGAACCTTTATAGGTGCACGGCTGGCACCAGGGCAGTGCCAACTGCATTCTTAACATAGGAGCAATGCAGGACACAAAGACACTGCTGCTTTTTGGAATGGAGTTTTGATCTATGCCTTGGATTTTATAGCTTGTTCTTTTACATCCTTTCCATTTCTGTAACTTATAGACAGGAATTATATATTTTCTGCAGTAGATAGCTACAAAAGACAGAGATTTGATTCAAATCCTGCGCTCTTGTGCATCTACTCATAGTTGTGCTCACACCATATACTAACAGTATAGTCACAAAGTAAAATGTTGATTTCAAACCTGTCCAGCACACTCCTTCCAAAACACACAGCC
The DNA here is from genome assembly GCF_027887145.1 of Ammospiza caudacuta. NCBI lineage: Eukaryota > Metazoa > Chordata > Aves > Passeriformes > Passerellidae > Ammospiza > Ammospiza caudacuta. Next base: position 261,070 of record NC_080613.1, read on the forward strand.
CGAGTCAGATTTCTTCATAAGAGAATAAGTAACCTACTGTTCCATCAGCTCCCTCCTTCCTGGCCCTTTGTTTTCTGGGCTGAGAACAATTAGGAAGATTAGACTTCTTATTTTACATCTTGCTCATTCTTTGTCTTTCTGCCTAAGCAGACATGACTGTATTTCCAATTATTTTGCACAGATTTCAACTACCAAGACAAGTAACAAGCACTGGCATTGGATGAATTCTTGTCTTGAATAATTTTATTTTATTGTCCATCTGTCAACAGCTGGACAAAGAAGTGGATTAAAGTCTAATGCTCCAGGTTTGTTATGATGCTAAAAACCAGCAGGAATAATTAATATGGGGAAAACATCCCTATTTTCTCATCTGGAAAAAACTGAATCTCTCTTCTATTGAAACTTCAAAAATAAGAGTTGACCCCTGGCACGGAGAACTGAAGACATCAGCTTCAGTTTGCCACAGGAATAGTGGTCACAATGGGATGTGCCTATAGGTGGAAAACTTGGGGTCCTGTGAAGGGGATCCATGATTTGAACCATTCTGCGAATGAGGAGGACGCAGAACCAACGGGCAGAGTCTGCCGCAGCTCACAGCAAAGCCTGTGGAGGAAAATCCGTGTCAGGAGTTACAGCATTGGCCTGCCACAGAGCGCCAAGGTTCGGCATCAGGAGAGGTGAGCCCAGCTGAGGCTCTAGCTACGAGCTGCATTCAAACTGCGCCCTGCCTTCTCTCAGGTGCAGGAAACGGGCCGAAAGGAGGCAAAATGTGACAGACTTTATGTCTGGCTCTTTTATACACCCTCATGCAAACACTGTCTTTTCTTTCCTTATATTGCTGCATGAAACCACACACTTGTGGTTTGCTTTGTAATTAGCTTTGGCGCTGAGAGAAGACAAGAGAACTTCTTGTTAGATGGATTAAAGGGATCTGTGCTCGACACCACTTGAGTGACAAGAACCACGTCAGACCAGTCTGCTGTCAAGTGAGTAACAGTGACAGCGCAGTCTGAGCGAGTGGCGAGAGGCAGGCACCAACTTGCCCTGCCGGAGAGCAGCCGCAGGTGACTGGGTCAGAACAGCCGGGACACAGACGGAAGCACAGCCACAGCGATCCCTCCTCGACTTAGCCCAGGCTCTCCTGCCGAGACTTGTGCCTTCCTACCAGGGGAACCAGAAAACGCCTTCAGGTCAAGGAGTGGGAAGGGGAGGAGCCTGGAACCCGCTCTGCGCAAGTATTTCCTAGGTTGCAGCCAGCATTTTTTAATGGTGTTTGCTTGCAATGTGCAGTAACAACGACTCTTGTTGAGTAAAAGAGGATGGAAAGTAAAACAGGACTCTCTGTGCCTGTGTCAGTGTGGCTGAAATCCAGCCTTCAAGTCAGGAGAGTGAGGGAGAGATTCCCGTTTTGTTCCAGTGCCCAGGAGCTCCGCTGGCATCAAACATCAGCGCAGTGGGCCCAGGGTGCTGTGCAGGGCTGGTGCTGCCCAGTCTCTCCCATGGCTGGACAGCTCAGTGCTGGTCTGCCGCTCATTGCATCAGGATCATTCTCAGCTTCACAGGCTCCAACATCATGCCAGAAATATCATAAATATTCAAGATTCAAACGCTTCAAGAGCTGTAGAAGTAAGCTAGTATGGAGTGAATACTCCAAATGTGAATTTGTAGAATAAGTCCATGCTGGAAAAAGAGCCGTTCCTCTCCTCTGAAACTCTGCCTTAGTTCTGACTTCTGAGATTCTGAAACCCACAAACAAATCAAATCTGCCTTTTCTGCCTCTAACCTGTATAAACACATAGTTTAATGCCAATTTTGCCAAGCATGACTATCAGTACCTTGAAATTTTATGACAGAAAACAGCCCATGAGACCATGAGCTTTGTTTAACTGTTTCCAAGGGATTGGAAAAGGGACATTGCAGGTCTCATCTAGCCACCTGAACTTGCTCTTGCAAGTGTCCTTTCCCGTGTGGGCGCTGTGCTTGGCCTTCACTGTGGCTCAGGAAGAGTGCTCAGCTCTGCAGGGCGGTCCCTTGCCCTGTCCTTGTGCACCCTGTCATTGCAGGCAGGTCCCTTTTCCTCTCTGTGCACCCTGTCAGTACAGGCAGGTCCCTTGCCCTGTCCTTGTGCACCCTGTCAGTGCAGGCAGGTCCCTTTCCCTCTCTGTGCACCCTGTCACTACAGGCAGGTCCCTTTTCCTCTCTGTGCACCCTGTCACTACAGGCAGGTCCTTGCCCTGTCCTTGTGCACCCCGTCATTGCAGGCAGATCCCTTTTCCTCTCTGTGCACCCTGTCACTACAGGCATGTCCTTGCCCTCTCTGTGCACCCTGTCACTACAGGCAGGTCCCTTGCCCTGTCCTTGTGCACCCTGTCAGTGCAGGCAGGTCCCTTTCCCTCTCTGTGCACCCTGTCACTACAGGCAGGTCCCTTTTCCTCTCTGTGCACCCTGTCACTACAGGCAGGTCCTTGCCCTGTCCTTGTGCACCCTGTCACTACAGGCACAGGCTGTCATGGCAAACACACACCTGTAGCTGTCAGAGCATCAGCAGTGCTTCAGCTGTAGATGTGTTGGGACTGCTCTGACCATGTGGACCAGCATCACCTGATTGATACCTGATGTTCTGCAGATCTTTGTGATCTTTACCTGATCTTTACGATTGTCTTATATCAGGACTGCCAGCATATCAGGCAGATATAATAATGCTAGCATCAGTATAACTGCAGCTTAGAGGGCTTCATGTGTGGCTGAGAGATGTGTGGCCAGCCGTGGTGGAACTGCCATGAAATGTGTGAAGAGTAACAGGGCAGGAAGGACAAAGTGATCCAAATGCTTTAAAGAAGAATGAACAACTCTGTAATAATGATGCAGGAGATGAGGAAATAAATAATTTTGTGATGATCAGAAAAATAATGGCATGAAAATAATTAGTGAGGTGACACAAAACCGGTAATGAGCAGAGTGCAAGGCTCAGCATTGCAGCTATTGGATCAATGGCAAGTGTTGAATTTGAGAATTGTATGCAATGCTGTCAGGGCACATATAAACCATAAAATCTACTGATTTTAATCTAAGTGTCTGATTACAAAATGACAACTGTTTTAGTTTGTTGTTGTTTTTTGGGGTTTTTTTTGGTTTTATGCCTTAGTCTATGACTCCGAAATGTGGACAAGTTAGGACAAGAACATCAGAGGAAACAGAAATCATTAATCAACAATACCTCCAAGCTATTATGCTTATAATTGCCAAGACAAAGATTATGAGTAATGATTTTCTGCAATACATTTTCACAAATTGTTTGTAAAAAAGTGCTTAGAAAATATCAGCTTTTCTGGACAGCACCTTTTTTCCTGGCTAAAGGGATTTAATACCAAATTATATTTTAATGGAGAGATAAAAATACATAAAAAGGGCAGAAGATCTAGGAAGAGCTTTTCTGTCATCACTAGGAGCTCAACAGCAGCAAGAAGGCCTTATGGCACATTGAGAATTACTGTGATAATTTGGTTAGCAAGCAGAAAAGTGCTTCTGCAGAGACTTGCTGTCTTCTGAAGTAGCGTAAAAATAAAAACCAGACTTTTCTATCTGTCCTGCCTCTCACAGAAGCCTTGGAAAAACTGAAATTCATGATGGACAACAGTGACTAGAACTAGTTATTTTCCTCAAATTTCTGGTGCAATGAGTTGTCTCCAATTTAAGAACATCTCTCAGCTTTTCGGGCCAGGAACTTTAACTGACCGCACGCAGGCATCTGATATTTCCCTGTAGCCTAGGGTATCTGCAATATGATGGTTGAACATTCAATGCTTTGCATACATCCTGCTCTGTTACCTCTTTTTTATCGTCTGAAAATACAACTTCTTATTAAAAGTTTTCACACCAGGAATTTTTTCATTGCATTTGAGATGAACAAACACCTCAAGAGAAATAGTATCAGCAGGAAAGGTCACAGTGGTTGCTCTGTAAAACATTTTAAAAAGGTCTTAAAAACAATATTGGGGTAGGTCTGACAAAGTTTTCAAAAGTCAAATAACTGGGAAATTGTCAGTCCACTTCAATTAAATGATCTTACATTTGTACTGTCAGGTGCAATAACACTCAGTTATTAGTCTTTGTGAATTTTAAAGCCTGCATTTTAACTCCTAAAGCAAAGCACTAGGAAGGGAAGATGAGAGCAAGGAGCTGTGTGTGGGTGCAGCCTTTCCTCCTGAGTGCCCAGGGGCAGGGTTGGCAGCACCGACCCCTGGCTGCCCCCACACCAAGGGGCTGCCGTGGCTGGGGGCCCAGCAAGGGGATCCTGCAGCTCTCCTCAGCCTGCTGAGGCACACGTGGAGTGCTGTGCCCAGCTCTGGGCTCCTCAGCACAAGGGAAACAGGGAGCTCCCAGAGCAGAGACAGCGGAGGGCCACAGATTTGATTGAGGACACAAGTGTCTCTCTCATTGAGGAATGGCTGAGGGAGTTGGCCTGTTCAGCCTTGAGAAGAAATGACTGAGAGGGGAACTCATCAATGTCTGAAAGGAGGATGCCAAAAAGATGGATTCAGGCTCTTCTTGGTGGTGCTGAGCAGTGACAGGAGGCAATGGACAGAAACAGATGCACAGGAAGCTCCACCTGAACACGAGAAAGAACTTCTCTCCTACAGGGGTGACTGAACACTGGAACAGAGCTCAGAGGGGTTGTGGGGTCTCCTTCTCTGGAGATATTCCAGAAGCACCTGGACACGATCCTGTACCACGCGCTCCAGGATGGAGTGGCGGAGCAGGGAGGCTGCAGCAGGTGACCCGATGTGGTCCCTCGCAAGCCGGTCCCTGGTGCGCCCTGTGATGCTCAGGCAGTGCGCAGCGCCCAGGGCTGTGCCCGTGGGGAGCAGCTGGGGTCCCTCCCTGGGAAAGCCCCTTGCCAGCCACACCCAACGTCTCCTTTTCACACGTTCCCCTCTGGGAGATTCCACTTCCTCATTCTGTACTGCAGTCACAGACCCCATGTTCTTATCTTGACATTAAAGAAATAGATTTAATTGTCAGTCCTCTTAAACAAGCGTTTAATTCCATTCTGTGGGGACTAAAGACAGTCTTAAATAATTGAGCGGCCAAGAGATTGGTTATTTCTGTTTTCATTGCCCATATTGATTTAAGTGCAGTTAATCCTTTCAAATACCCATGTCACACTGGGCCTGATGGCTCTCTTTAGGGCAATATTGTTCCTCTGGCTAGATTATTTGACATCAAGCATTGTAATGTCACAATAAATCCTTCATGTAGGCTCCTCTTTTCAGAGAAGTAGCAGATGGGGACTTCAGCTCTTACATTAAGCTCTTGGTTTTACTAGTCAGAAGTTGGGCTTGTGAATAATTTTCATTAAATTTTCTTTTGTGCTTCATAAAAACTACCTCTTCAGCAGTGACATTAAATAATCAGAAGCCCAATTAAACAGGCATGTTGACATAAAACAAACCAAGGTGTTCCCCTCACTGCAAATTAAACATAGCTGTGTGTAAAATAATCTCATTTGGAGTATTCCCCAATACAGAACTTGTGGAATGGATTTTACAAACAAAAGTGGGGATGGCTGAAGCCAAGATCCAGCAGACATGTTTTACAAGTCTTTGCAGGGTTTCTTACTTCTGGTTAAGTCCTAAATTTGTCTGTCTACCTTGAGCTTCATCCAATTAGCTGAATGATTCTCCACTTGCTATTCATCAGTGCATCCAAGTGAACACAATAAATATCTATTCTCCTTACCTGTGGTCACACAGGTTGCTGGTGCACTCTGAAAGGTGTTCTTGGACTATCAACCTTCAGAATAAAAGTATTATCTGCTTCTGCAGCAGGAGCAATCTTCGTGGCATGTGAATTAAATGATGTTAAAATCTGTTCCTTGTGGACTCCCTGTCTGTCAGGGCTGCCCTTCCTCCTAAGCAGAAAGATGATGTCCAAGAACAAGAGGGTACTAGAAAACCAGGCAGAAAAGTGAGTTCTGCAAACCCAAAGAGGTGTGTGTTTTAGGCTCTGGTTTTCTGGACAAGGATACAGATACTCATTGTTCTTGTGGGTTGTTCCAAAGCAGCTTCACTTCCATTCACTGAGCAGATTCTATAAAGAGCTTATGGCTGTTACCTGTCTGCTTGGGGTATTTACAGCATAGCAGCACACTTGTTTTTGCTATTGATTGCCATTCTTCTGTTCTCTTGCCACAGACCTGCCCTAAACTCATTCTGGGTGGCCTCAACTGCTTTGGGATCAGCAGCAAGGCACAGATAAGTGTATGGATCACTTCTGCTGTCCATTTGGTCACTTTTTCCAGTTAATTTTAGGTACATGTTACTGTCAAATCCCATCCTGGTTGACTAAGAGTTTACATATTTGATGCATTTTTAAATGACATTTTAAAGAAGTTTTCTTAAGATCATAATGGAGACAGTCTGTCAAGAATGCAGCTCAGAGCAGCGTGAGAGCATTCCAACGGCATTACCGGCTCAAGAGCCACACACCCAACGTGGCTCTGCCTCGTTATGCCCAGAGGTGTAAGAATAGCTGTGAACAGCTAATAAGAATCAATGCTATTGGAGACATCTGGTTCAGTTTTCATTTTTCAGTGTTATTAGTGCTTATTGGTACAAGGCTCAGGAATGCAGCCAATCCCTTTGAAGTGGAGTGTATTGTAAGGCTGGAGGCATTGTGAGCCTTGATGATGACCCTGTGTGTAACCTTTCATTTAAACATCTGTAATGCACGGAATGAGAAAGGCCTCCTTAAAAAAGGCTGGTATACTGGAAATCTTGGTGCTGACATTTTAGTATTCATTTTGAATTTTATAATCTCCAACAAAAAACAAATTTTTTAGTCTTTCGAGATTCTTTAATTTTTTTAAAATCTTTTACTTTGGTCATGTGAAGATATCACTGTTCTTTTAGTTATTAATTGGTAATAAAGGTCCTTAATCTGTGCACAATACAAGCAACCAGGGAAGTTGCAGCTCTTTGACCTCAACCTAGAAAATAGCACAGAGACCAAGCAGAGCTGAAGTCAGCTGCCACCTGTGTCTTGTTGCCTTCAAAATCTCACCACATGCATCTACAGCAGCCTGGAACAGGAGCACAATTTGACTTGTGAAAACATTGATCTGCATAAACCCTGAAGTTTAGAGTGAGGTTTTCAGAGGCATTTTGTGGAGCACAGGGAGGTCAGCACAGCCTTGGGAAGCTCCTGTCACAGGTCAGGCTCAGAACAGCAGCATGGTGAGGTTGGAGGGTTCTGTGTGTGCCACGCTCTCTGGAGAGTTAAGAGACTGTCACAAATTCAGCAGTGACCTGGAGAAAGCTGGGAGATCGTTTGTCTGACAACCATCACTACTCTGAAGACAGTGCTAGTGTACTTTGATCTGTACACAGGAAAACTCTTTTGAGCTCCCTTGGACAGTCTGATTAAATCAACTCCTGCCACCTGTGAAAGGCACTTTTATCAAGACACAGAGAAGCTCCCCCAGCTGCTGAGTACTGAATGGTCGCTGGCTGCTGCTCGTTCATGGAGGACAGCACAAAGCTTTGCAAATCCTCTGCACAGATGTGGCAAATCTATCCCGTGTTTGCCTTTCCATGGATGATGCAAGTCCTCCCCCCCGGTTGCCTTGAGGGGAAGCAAGCTGCAGTGTCTGCCCTCTTTTTCCAGCTGGTGTATTGGTATGAAGTTGGGGCTCAAGCAGCAAGATGTAACTCCAGTACTTAGCATGTGTTAGTAAAAGACACCTGGTGCTCTCTGACTTCAGCATGGACAAGAAGAGGCAGATGAACAGAAGTGGAACCAACCATACAGCATGGAACAAAGCAGTACCGTGGGTGAGTGGTGGCAGTGGAACACCCCCCAGTGTTCTCTGCTTCTCATGAGCAGTGGGGAGTTTTCAGTTTGGATTTTTCAACTGTTAGTTTGAAGATTGAACTCATTAACTTGTGGGTTTTTTATCGAGTCATTTAATACCATTACTTACTTGTACTTAAATGGAAATAGTCACAAATATTAGCAAGAATCAAAATATTTTTAAAAATAGGCCAATAGAGAGATGAAAAAAATGGCAGAAGTTGATTGGCTTAAAAGGTAAGATGTTATAGCAGACTTATAAGTGGGAGAGAAGTTACTCAGGATCATAAATGGAATGATTCTATCATTCTATCATTCTATCAAGAATGAGTAATGGCAGTGAGATCTGCAGGGCTGTGAGAAAGTTTCATAAGCGAAGTGTCAAGTATATGACGAAGGACATTTAAATCTATTAGAACAAGGTAGAGCAGAAAATGTCTTCTGAATAAAGTACTTTAGTCCTTTGGGGTGAGATACAGGATGTTACAGAGCCAGCAAGCTCTATCTGTCTATTTGGAGTGGCCACCAACATTGCTGCTGGGACATAGCTTGGCATCGTGCGAAGAGGACAGAAAGTGTGGCAGTGATCATTCTGAATGGTGTGGACAAAACAGGATGTAGATTTAGTTACAGATGCACACCAGCACAGAAAGTATATCTTTTCTGCAGCAGAAATATACACTTGGTCAAAGATTGTCCCTTTCAATTCCTGCTTGCAGGAACCCTGAGTAGCAACTGAAGCAAGAAATCAAGTAAAGCTACCAAGAGAATTTTTGTTTCCCATGGAAAGAGTGATCAATGATGTTTTTAAAAAATTCTAGACACTTCAGAATTGTTGTTTCCCAGTACAGGTAGCAAGGATATGTTTTAAACCAGGAAAACTCCTTAACTGTTAATCTATGTAAGAATGAACTAATATGTTCTTCACCTGATGAGAAAGAAACAAGGTGGCACATTGGGGCAGTGTGCAAAAATGTAGAACAAAGAAAACTAGCCCACCATGACAGTGGAAATAAGAAAACTGCACATTCCTCTGCCTGGGGCTTCTTCTTCGCACCTCAGTATCCTTAATTATGTTCCAGGGTATTTTGGCATTCCTTCTATTTGCATTTAGATCTTTCATCAGGAAGTTAATGTTCTCAGAGCAAGTAAAAGCTCAAACCCCATAAATCCTAATGTTTAATACGTTAACGATATAGAGATAAGTATTTAATTTTGCTTTATGCATGACAGAGAAGCCAATGACAAATAGCACTGAGTAATATTTATGAGTTCCATGCCTGAAGGAATAATAAGCACCTTAAATTATTGTAAATTCCAACAAGGCACATACATTGAAGGCTTTATAAAACTTTATACTTTATGCATGTTAACTACCACATTGTTCTGCTTACCATAGTTCAGCTTTTGGTGTTTCCAGCTGCTGTTATTACAAAGCAGCATCTTCCCATGCTGAAACCATCTTTTCTAATGAATCTATCTAACTGTTCTTGATACTGTTCTGGCCTCCCAGTTCCAGCTGTGTCCTGAGAAGTGCCATGAAAAGGGCAATAACAAAATTTAATGCAGTGCTAAGCAAGTAGCATATACATATAAATGTCTATCATGGCTAGAAACAAAATAGGGTTCATCTTTCCTTCTTCTCTTTCATTATTTGAATAGTAACTTTACATGCCAGCTTTGCTGACCAGCATTTCCTGGGCTTACTGAAGGGAAACTGGAGAAAGGAACCTCACACACCCAGGGGCACAGCAGAAATTTCTACATTAATCTTAGACCAGTTTGACAATGAAGAATGAAAAGCTATGGGAACAGAAGATGGACTTTAGCAAAGGAAACCTACAGGAAGCCACTTCATTTCTTGGATTTTCAAGTGCACCTTACAACTGGACTCGGAAGAAGTCACAAGTGTACATGGAGGTATCAATTCCTCTGGCTGAGTTTGGGTCTGATAATGGTGGCAAAATGAAGATGCCTTGGTAGGTAAGGAAATATTTACAGACATTTATGTGAGAGGATGGCAGCCTGGTGTAAAATGATGCAGTTGCCAATTCTCATCATCAACCCTAACTATATGCTGCAAGACTTCAAAGATAGCAGGCATGCGGGCAGATGCCCACAGCAGCTCAGCGCCAGAGGAGCGTGCTGAGAACAACCCACAGCAGTGCCTCCGTCAAGCTGACAATTTGCTCCACCTTCAGACGTGTAACTCATCAGGTGTGGGTCACTGGGGCGCTTGCAAGGGGCCCAGGCCGCTCAGATTCCCTGCCTTTGGGGAGAGTTGCTGAAGCACGTCCTTCTCCTTTGACCAGCCGTGGGTGGGAGCCTGTGGGCTGCGCTGGTCAGGGTCGAGAGACACCTTAGAGAATGCCAAGTCTCCTGTTGTTTTCTGAGGCTGAGCATGGGACTCCCTGGCAGGGTCTGGGAACCTAGGGGTTGATGTCAGGGCAATAAATCCACATTTAGGGCCCTTCTCTACCACAGTGGAAGATCAGTTTCATGGCTTGGACAGTTTTTGCTAGCATTCATATAGGAAAAATGAATAACAAAACGTAAACCATTTGGTTTGCTGGAAGTGTTGCAACGAGATTTTTGAAAACGTATTTTAGAACTTTGCTTCACAAGGATATGGGGCACTCTTGACCTTCTGCACTGTTTTACCAGGATGTTGTGAGGACCCTACCCCCTTCCAGCCTCTGCTAGAATGACCGAGTCTCCTGAATGAGGAGGAGGAGCAGGCTGGTGACCGAGCAAGGCTCAAATCCTCTGAGTACTTCTCTACTCCTCAAATTAGCAAAGGCATTTCTCTGCAAGGAGAATTTTCCTGCACTTCCAGACAAGTATTGCAAGAGATTATTTAAAACATAGCTATCAGTGCCCTCTAGCACTAAGCCTGATTAAGTTTTTCTTGTGTCTTGGAGGACCACTTGCTTTCAGAATGTGCTTGCTTTCAGGAAGATGGCAAAGCACAGGCACTGCCAGGAGATCCATGTCAATGTGTGAGGTACCTCTGCAGTAAAAATGACAGCCAGAAATTGGTAGCCGGTGCTTATAATTTAGACCCCAGAAGCTAAGATTGACATTTGCTGGCAGCAGGTTTGTTGTGGTTAAATATCTTTTTTCTTTAGCCCATGAAAAATACTCACACAAGAATTACTTGATCCACAGCAGAAGAATAGGATTAGCATCAGGAAGAGGTGTCTGGTGGCAGCCTCAATAGTCCGAGCTTCCCTCCCTGAATGGGATTCATTCTTCCCCAGCCGAGCCGGTGGGAAGTCCTTGCTCCTACAGGAAAGTGCACGGAGGGCTGCTGCAGTGTTGTTTTTTTCTCTCATGTTATGCCCTTTTCCAGGGGTCAAGAGTTCTTCCATAACACTCACTCCAAGCTAGAGGTGTCAGCATAAGGAGCCTACCTGGCATGTCCTCTCAGAAAGGATTTTATACATGGGGTGATGGAGCCCTCATGAAATGCTTGTCAGCCCGGCACTGTTTGTTTATTCCAGGTTCACTGGAAGGAGACCTCACTTCACTCTTCAGCCTGGCCTGGCAGTGTTTTTCATACATTTTCTCCAGCACAGCCGTATCTCAGCGAGATCTCTCTGCCACGGCCTCCTCCAGGCTGACAGTCTGGCACAGGCACACAAAGCTGACTGAGCCATTCACAAAACCAAGGTGCCGCCCATTATTTGGGCATGCTGGAGTGGACAACTGCTGGGAGATCTCGAGTGCCAGACAATGAACGAATCCTCTGCGGTTAATTGTCATCCCTGCCAATGAGAGGAGCTTCGTCGCTCTCGCAATCGAGGACAAAAGTCTTTTCTTTGGCCCTTTATTGCCTGTCACAAAGCTGGTTGGTGCAGCTGGGATCAGGCCCACAGCTGATCCTTCTCTCCCCCGCCCTGGGCCATTCCTGCCAGCTCAGCTGGGGTCACCCGGACAATGGGGACACTGCGTCTGCTGTGTCACACCACGTTGGGTATAGAGCCCGGACAGCCCGAGAATACGTGTGTAGTCTCCCCCTTGATGCCTCTTTGTTTGCTTTGCTTTATTGTAAGGTAAAATGGAAGAAGGGAAAATGCTCCTGCCTAGAAATACAGATGCATTGTGACATAAAAGGGATGAGAAAGGCACATTTCAGCTGTGAGCCTCACATGCCACCTCAGCACAGGGGTGTGTAGCAGGAGGCTGTCACAGTAGTCGTGCTGCCCCACTGCAAGGGTTCTGCAGACGGGACCCTCTCCACAAAGCAAAGCCTGTTTCATGTGCAGGTAACAGGCTGCCTGCTGTAAGGTGTCAGGATAATTTGGCAGTTCCTCTGGCAGATCACTCTCCATGCAGGAGTGAACAGGCAAGTCTGACTAACCTGCAAGCAGACAAGCCATCAGAAAATAGTGATTAGAAAGTAGTGCTGCTCTCTGTTTTCCCGTGCTGGAACTTTACTTCCCCAATGTGTTTGATGTAGGTGCCCTAAAAGCATAGAATAATTTTTTCCACTCTCTGTTTTTGTGGTTACCTTTCTCCCAGCTTGGGAGCCAGCAAGCAGATCCCAGCATGTCCTTTTGCTACTACCCACTTGTGCCTCAGCAAGACGTAGCACAACCTGCACAATCTATGCTTGTCTCATTAGGACCTAACCTGGTTACCTGTTTCCCAGAATTTACCTACTGGGCCTTACAGAAAATCACTGCCTTGTGTCCCCCTTTCCATAAAGCTACTGCTACCAAGAGTGCCACAGCGGCTGGCTGCTTTTCCCACAGTTTATCGTATGTGATGACTAAACTGCATTTATTCTGCATATCCATCCAAGCAACTGCCTGTGTTCACACCTGAACTAAACACCAGAGGAACAATGCCCAGTGGTGTGGGTTAAATAAAAGTATGCCCTTGCCAGATCACCGCCGAGGAGCTGGAGAGAGGTCACAACTGAGTGGTGTCCATGCCCTTGCCCCTGCTGTTATGACTGTTATTACACCTTTAGTGCAAAGAGCAGCAGAGGTTGATAGGCATCCTGAAAGAGATTATTTAACTTGTATTTACCTATCCATATGAACCAGGCTTGAGACAACACAGGCATCTAATATTAAAGAAATGAACGGCTCTTAGTTCATCTACTGTTATGGAATAATGTATTCCCTGATTTTTCAGGTGTCATTGGATTACTGATAGTTATTGTGCTCTATCTGCATATCAGTGCTTGTACTCTCTCTGCAAAAGACACTCACCTGGAAGCCTGTGGAAATCGAATACATATTCAGGACTCAAAACAATTCCTGCCTGATGTATTCAAACACAGCAGCAGAATTTCATCACCTACCTCACCACCAAATTCTTTTCAGATCTTATCTTTTCCAGTCATAAGCTAAAAAAGATGCATGATACAATATCCTAGCAGTGCTGCAGGGGATGTGACTCCACCAGTAATTTGTGAGATAGATGTTGGGAGTGCCCCTAACTAAAATTGTTTGAGGATAAAATTACTGAGCGCAGTGCTGAAATGGTGCATCACCCACTGGCCTGGTCCAGGATTTCCAGAGGGCTTCTAGGACATACCTGCCAAAATGCTACTAAATATCAATGGGAATTTTGTTTCTAATTCAGTTGTCTGAAACCAAACTAATCCTTCCCATAATGTTTCTTTCAGGTTTTGATGGTGATTACATTAGAAATCCTATGGATTTTGATCATAACAGACTACGTTTGCCTTGATGTGGTAGAGCTTTGATAGCCGCATCAACATGAAATCAAAATAAAAGAAAAATTTAGAGATTTTTATCAGTTTACGATGGCAGCTATTCATAAAAATCTCTGATAAAACTGGTTCAAATGTGGTATTTATGTACAGTCTGAGAAGTGCAAGCTGGGGGACCAAGGTCCAGTGCAAAATCAGCGTGTTGTTAATGACAAAAAACTTAAACACTCCCACAGTAGGAATTATGACACCTGTGAACCCCTGTTCCAGATCAGCCTGGGAGTCTAGGAGTTGCCATGTCCTTCACTTGCCACCACAGGTGACAACATGAGTATTTTTAACAGAGACAAGAAGCATCAGTTGGTTTCTGACAGAGCATCACCAACATGACTTGTGAACTGGGACTTGTTGAGCTCTGGCTGCTGGTTCCTTAGAGAAGGACAAGATCTCTGGTACAGGTTTTCTTCCTGAGAGTGTGTGTAGGGACAAAGTGCTGAGAGACCCTGGCCCTGAGGAACGTAGTCCTGCTCTCCATCAGCACCCATGGAACTGCCACAGGAGCACTGAAGGCATTTTGCATGACTCGAGGGCAGGATTTTCCCTTTGCTGGCCACAGTGTTTGTACAAGAAAGACCTGCATGACTGATTGGAAGAAAAGAATATTTGTACCTTATATATTGGAGAAATTGTTCAGGAACAGCTAATCCTTGTGAAAGTCCTGCTCTGAAATGCTGCCAAGAGCAGTGGCTGAGTTGGTATTTGCCATGTCAAAGCCAGTCTGTGAGGAGCGCCTCCTCGCCATGCAGTGCGTGGCTCTGGCAAATAGAATGGGGCATTTTTCTCCCAGCAGGACACAGGTTCTGTCCTTAGCGCTGCCTGGGCTCCAGGAGTGCCAGCTGTTCCTCCCCGTGGGCATCTCCTGGTACTGGCTGGCGGCAGAGGCCAGGCCATTGTGCTACAGGTGGAGCATGTGGGGCACCTTGTCCAGGCATGCCTCACCTGGAGAGCCTCTTCACACTTCATGGACACAAGTGTGAAAATTCTGAGCAGCTGTTTTATCTCGCTGGTTTTTGTTGACAGTAGCATGTATCCTCGACTCACAATGCTCTGCACTCTGTGCCATTCAAAATCAGGTTCTCCTCGGCCTGCTGCTGTCACACAGGATATATCTGTGAAATCTGCCCACCTCAGGGATGGTGCTCACCATTTAACATAATCTTGTGCTTTCCTTCATGCTTCATTTTTCATGCTCTTAGCAGCTATAACAAGTCTGAAAGGTAAATGGTGGGAAGCCTGAAGTATGCAAGGAATGACTATTTGATTCTCATGCAACACTGGGAAAGAAAAGCCACAAACACCTTTGCATTTTCACACATAAGATCTTGTTCATGCCACACCCATTCTGGGATCAGAAACATAAAACATGCCAACCTATATTTATAGGAAAATCAGAACAGGTACCTGGAACATAATGAAGTTTTGCAAGAGCACTTTGGAGGAAAAAGAGGTCTTACTCAGATATTCTTAATTCTAATTCAGAAATATAAAATAATATTTGCATAGAAATGCCATGTCAAGTAAACTTTTTATTTACTTTTCAGTTGTATTGAAACAGTAATGTTACCGTTGTATTTTCATTTATAAAAGCTTTAATCACTTATATATGCATTTGGTTCAAAACCAATAATTTCAGACTTTTTTTTCCTAGTGGTCAAAAAGTTAGCTTTCCACTCCAGTCTGTTAGATTTTTCACTACAATAAAAAAGTCCTTTTTTCTCCAATTTTATCAATTTTGACAAAGCAAAATGATGAGGATTACTAAAATACTACCTTTGCTTTTACTAAACCTGCTTATTGCCTTATTCTGTAGAGGTTTGTTTTTCTTCTTGCGGTATAATTGTTACTTTTGGTACAGAAACAAAAATATTCCAGGCTTGCAGATACCACCTCCAGTTCTTCGAGACTCACTCTCCTCCGAGAGCTGATTGAGGCTTTGCTCCATTAGCAGTGTGGGCAGGAGCTGCACTGCCCTCCTTGCCCCCAGGCCTGGCTCCTTTGGGAGTGGGTGAGGAGAATAATGCTGGGACAAAGCAAGGACTAGCAAGGCTGGGTGGGTTTGTCACGGGGCAGGACAGCTCTGAGCTGTGAAGCCCTGGCCATCTGGAGCGAGGTTGTGGTGTCTTGGCTCTTCAGGGTACCCCTTCTAACAGCTGAGTGCTGCTACGTGTTTTTAGAAGATTAGAAAAGAAAGGTACAGTGTTCTTTATTAGAAGCTGAAAATTACTAAGTGCAGTAATAGATCTGGTGTGGAAGTTTGAATAACAGTTTGAACATGTGAATTAAGGTTCAGAAATTTACTGTGATGCCCTCAGGGGCATGTCTTTGCAGTACCTCTATGTAAAGATAAGCAAGGTACCATGAGAATCAATTCCTGCTTTTTGTAGCTACGGTAATTTGGGCTAATTAGGGCAGGCTGAGCACCACCCTGGTGCTGAACAGAGAGCTGTATATAAATTCAAAATAACTAAGCTGTCAACTTCAGTGAGTTCCTCATCCAAAAGACCTCACTTGCAATCACCTGTGGAGAAAAGCTACTTGCACAGACAGGCCATCCTGAGAGCATCCCAAGCCACGAAAAACTGTTTCAGTTCTGAAGAAGATGCAATGCTTAGAGCTCCCTGCCAAGGTTCCCTGGTGCTGTCTGCAGGGTGCCAGGCTGCCAAGCCTTTGGGAGACTCAGTGCCCAGGCACAGCTGTGTGCTTTGCCAGCTCCTGTGCTGGCAAAGGGGCAGAGAGAAACCGAGTGCACTTCCCATCTGCTCTGCCCAGCACCACGGCCGCTGCAGCCTGGCCACGCTCCCAGCAGTACCCACAAGGTGGGAGGCTGAGGTCTGCCAGTGGTGCCACCTTCCTCCTCCAGCCCAAGCTCAGAGTGCCCACGGCTGCCCAATCATCGCGGCACGGCCGTTTGCTGTGCCAGGCATCAGCTCCTGAACGCCTGCCTCTGCCCCAGCTCCCGCTCGGCTGGAACGATGAAACCTGCACAATATCAGTCTGACACAGCTCCTTACTCCTGGGAGCATTCCTTTGCTGCATTGACAAAGCTGCCAGGTATGTGGAAGGGGAAGGGCTAGGCTCACATGTTCCAAAAGCAGTTAAGAAACCTGAAAACACAGCACAATCTGATGTAAACAAACAAGTTCTGCATATTCTCCCTTCCCAAATATTCAGAAGTCTTAAAAGAATTGGGTGTGTAATTGAAAGTAGCCGAAGGCAGCTCTATCCTGTGCTACCAGCGCTTACGCAGCCGATCACCCCAAGTTTCACTTGGCAGCTTGACAGAGTTACGTGTTTTCACATGGATGAACACTTCTCTGACAAAGTACTGCAGCTTGAACAACACTGAAAACCACATTGTCTTGTTACATGGACTCTGATTTCAACAGGCTGGAAGAGAAGTTTTCCTTTCTTTGCTCCAGCCTTGCCACTGAGTCCCTTGCCTGAAGAAGCAGCATTCCAGCACCAGGAATATATTTCCTTTGACCTCTCAAATCTCATTTGCATTTTCACTAAGAGATAGCATCCCTTGTGTTCTGCCCCATGTCCTCACTAAGCTCCTCTGGAGACACAGTTCCTAATGTCAAGGGATCCTGCTGTCTGGAAAAGATCTGCACCTGCTGCATTTTGGATTTTGGAAGACCATTGATCAGAAAATTTGGCACTTGCAAGGGATGCAATTGTTCTGAGAAATGAGAAGCATTTAGCTGCAAACCCAAGCAGGCCAGAGGAAGGAGCTACAGGAAACAGCGCTGGCTCCAGAATGCCAGGATGGCTTCCTCGCATGCCAGGACCTGCCCTTTTTTCTCTTATGGACCAGAGAGGAAAATCATTACAGGGAAAGAAAATTCAGTATGTAAACAAGTTGATGAACAAACCGTGAAATGTGGGGCAAGATGAGCCTCTTACAGTTCTGCACTAAAAAACAACTAAGCTTGTCCTTTCTACCATGGCAGCTCAATAGCACTCTTAAAAATATTGGATTTCCTGTCTTCTGAGAAGAAGTCCCAGTTTTGATGACTTTGTTCTATGCTAAAAATAACCTTTTTTTCGTATTGAAATATGACAAGATAAACAGAAGACTCCACAACATGGGCAGACACTACACGATACTAAAATCTGACATGTTTTTCTAGTATCACTGTTTTCATTCATGTATATGCTATTTCCTTCCTACATGCATAACTTAAAAATATGTGAAAGCCTTAGAGTGCTCCTGAGAGCTCCATCCTAGGGAAAAAGTTTGAGGTGCTGAGCTGAGCCAGCAAGAGCAATTCTCTTGACTAAATCAATAAGTAGCCATCGTAAAAAAAAAAAGAAAAAAAAGAGAGTAGCAGTCCCTTCACATAGATTTTTGTTGATTCTAGGAGATAAAAGTTGCTTTTTTCACTCACCACTCTTGTGAGGGACATAAAAGTCCATCTACAATACAAATTGCGTTGTTTATCAAAAACACAACCAAGAGCATTTCTGGTTCCTTCTGCAGCAAGCTTTGATGCCAAAAAGCTTTTGACATCATCTCCATGCATTCCCAGCATGGAGACAAATTTATTTATTCATTAATTTAATATATTCAATAAGCCAACCAGCACACAGACTTATTCTTTACAAGTAATTAGAATGTATTACAAGCATACAAATGTGCCTAAGATTGAGAACTTGGGTTATAATCTAATGAAAATATTGTCACTGAATTAATTTCCTATGTGGTGCCAGACTCACAGAATAAAACCTATATTGAAAGTCTTCAGAGACCTACTGTCAACAGCCCAGCACTACCTCTATTTTAAGCAGGAGAAGATTAGATTTCAAAAGCCTGTTCTTTTTTATGCATGTTCTAGTTGTTTTAGAGGAATCTTCTGTATTTGAAAGTCCTCATGAAAGTTTCAGAAATAAAGTGAAGAAACTGGCATTTTTTGCTACAACTGTAATTAAAATTAGTACTTAATTATTCATAACTTATGTATTAATTGAAAACTAGTTATTTATCAGTTTTTTATGGCGCTGTTGATTGATTGTTGGCCATTAAAAGCGCGTTATTCTCGCAGCGCGGAGCTGGGCTGTCCGCTTACCGGGCTGCGGCGGCGGCTCCTGGCGGCGGGAGCGGCGGCGGTCGGAGCTGCCGGCTGCGCGCACACCCGCGCGGGCGCTCGGTCCGTGCCGGCACCGTCCGTTCCACGCTCGCCTAAGATCTGAACGTGTCAGAGTTTTGCAAACCGGCTGTTAGTGCGGCAGCGAGGAGAGCGATCGTGTTAAGAAGGGAGCGTGATCTCAGTAACGCTCCGAGCCCTGCGCGGCAAGCCGGGACAGACGCGGGCGCTGCCGGAGCCGCTGCAAGGCAGGCAGGTGAACCAAACCGGGATATCGCTTCCAACTTTTGTGCTGATCAGCTGATACAGAAACCAGGCAGAAGCAGCCGCGTCTGGGTGCAGAGCTTCAGACACAGGCTGCAGCCCCAAGTGAAGCTGCGCCCCTGGAGCATCCCAGGAGCTGCCGGCCTGATAGCAATCTGCCTTCCAACACACTTTTGTTTCTTTCTGCCTAGTGCACAGCCTGGGGGCTTCTCCCTCTTTATACAAGTGGAAAAAAAAGAGTTTAAGTTATCCAGGACCACGTAATTAATTGTTTTTAGTCAGATGTATTTTGCCTGCCTCGGTATGCAGCAGGCTTCCACTGCTGTGTCCTGCACGAAAGATGGTTGCCGCTGGGAGTATAATTACATGTTTTCTCTTCTCAGTCCTAAAACAAAAGGTTTCCGCATAGTGCTGAAGTGTAAAGAAAGATCAAGGAATGCTGAGGGTTCCCGGAGAGCCCTTCAGTGCAAGGCTTATCAGAGACTCCTTATCGCCACTAATCTGACAACACAGGTGTGAGGGGATGCCCCAGATGGGACGGATCTCTGGTAATCTGATCAGGAGTAACTCATTGTGTGCTGCTGGACACCGGTTTACTCGTTAGCCGTTGAACAAAGGAACAAGTTAAGCCTACCTGAGTAGGCTTGCCTACCTTGTACCTTGGCTGTGTGCGGGTGTGCAGCTCCCAGCCATCGACCACCACCCCTGACTGCTCCCTGGGGATGGGGAGAGGAGCAGGAAATTACAGAAGGGGTGTTCAGAAGGAAAAGGCATTTCACATCCCATGTTCCTCATTTCAATAATACAGATGACTCACTGTGAAGCCTCTTCCCCCCCAAAAAAAAAACCCAACCCAAAACTCTGTGACCCACATCGCTGCAGAAGTGGCAGAGCCAGAGCAGCAGCCTGTGCGCTCCCACTGCTCTGGGGAAAGATGGACAGGACTTGTCCCCACAGCTGGGTCAGAGCAGTTCATGGCTGAAAGGGTCGGTGTCTGGTCACAGCCAGGGTCACGAAGCAGAGAGATGCTCTCCCCAGACTCAGCCCAAAATGTCGTGAGCAGGGGTGGCCATCAGGGCACGATCAGTTCTGCTCCTCCGTGGACCACGTCTCCCTCACCTTCATTTCCAACTCCCTGCTTGTGCTCCCTGGGCCCCATCAACTGAGAGGAGGAGGCAGTAAGCCAGAGCATTGTCTTGAACACTGAACTGAAGGAGCAAAAGAGCTACAAATAATTTGGAGAAGAACTGTGTTGAGCTCCAAATGAGGTTGATTGTTTATTCAGGAAGTAGTATTTCAGGTAGAAAGCTATAAGGAACCCTTCAGTGCTCCACTCTTTTCCACAGTAATTTGAATGGGAAAATGGCTCAACTCTGACAAAACCAGGTGAATTCTACCTAAGCTTGTTTAAAAGTAAAATACCACAGCATATGGAAAGATTTGTTTGGAAGGGGAGGAACACACAAGCACATGACAATGACAAAAATTTCTGTCACAGATGGATGACATGAGAGATTTGAGCCAGGCTCCTGTGCTTTATGTATAGCTCCAGCCTGTCCCTCCTGTCAGCTGCTAAAGGTTTGCCACAAAATGTTGTTCCTATCTGCCTGTCTTACAGACTCTTTTTTGCTTTGGACATCATCTGACTCTGCCAGGGTCTGACCAAACCCTCATTACCTGCTGCTTCTAGGAACTGGATCTGCCCTCTGCCAGTCAATCAGTACCAGGGATGGCAAGAAGATTTTGGGGTGAGTAGATGTTGTGTTAGACCCCTGCATGATTCCCTGTGGATGCACCATCCCAAAGGCACACAAAAATATCACTTCACTTCCACATTTTGGCTAAAGATGAGAGAATGTGATGCCCTCTTGCTTACTAAAGGTCAAGACAGTGTAAGTCCACATGGCAGAGCAAAGACTCTATCATCATTCACTGCAGTGAAACGTGCATTGCTCTAGTTCATATCGTGCTTTACGTAATTCTCCACTTTTATTTTCTTTGTAGTTTGGGGCGCAGCTTTGGCCATGTCCGATACTGAGCCTGGCTCACCAGGTGATACTGCAAAAGCCACGCTGAGCTTTCTGTGATAAAAGCATCCAGCCCTGGCCATGGCTGGTGGGAACCATCAGACCTGTGCAAGGAGCTGCAGGCCAAGGAGATGGATGTGCAGATCAGTTCTGAATTTAAGGTCTTCACACATACAACTGACGCCATGCCATCAGTTTATCCAAGCAATTCATATTTAGTTCCTGAAGTATGAGAAAAACCAGATGAAGACTGCAAATGGTGGCTGTGGCTTTGGCAAATACTGCAGGCCAAATTCATTAATAAGCTTTCAGAGAGAATTGTTTCATTTTCCCATCAAAAGTAAACAAAGAAATAGCATTTCTATCACCTAATTTCAGAATGTACCTGCTAGTTCTGGGGCTAATTATCATGTTCTTTCTGTGATGGAAAATAGCCCTACAGCATCTTAACTGCAAAATTTGGTTTTCAGGAAAGAACGGTTTTCTGAGGACATAAAAATGTGTTTCATTCTTACTGAATAATTGGTTTATATTTGAATATATATAAATGAGAAGCACGTATGCCATCTATTTCATAGCATTTGATGTACAATCATTTATACAGTGGGGCCATATTCATAATAGTTCTTTTATGTTATTAAAATTACTAATAAAACACTAGACATTCATTTGTTACACCACTTCCAAGTGCACGGGAGGATGAACAAATGTGTTTTCTTTATAAGAGGTAATAATAATTAAGAGTGACAGAACCTTATCCTCAGGATCTGCCTCCCAGCAGCATTTTGGCTGATAAAAAACCAGAAGTTAAGATAAGGCAGCAATTATTAAGACAAATCTTTTGAAGGGCTGTTTGAACTCTGGTGTCCAGCAGATAATCTGATTTTACAAGGTGCTGCGAGGCGGGGGAGGCTGCATGGGGAGCAGTACCCAGGTGCAGGCCTTTAGCCCCTTGCACCGGCATTTTTACCTCTAGCCATTTCCCTGGTCTCTTCTTCTTTTGTTTGCTACAGCTGTGGCACATAAATCAGTCTCCATTCTGTCTCACTGACACCAAAGAGAAACAGAACACAAACAATGCACAACACCAAGACCCAAATATATTAATCTTTTTTTTCCTCCCTTTTTTTTTGTGATCCCTTTCACCTATTTTTGGGGGGAGATTCAAAAATGGCTACAGGCAACTCTAATTCTTCCTTCATGAATATTAGATACGCACAGAGCATGAATATTTGAGTAGCTAATTCTGGCTTAGGTGAATCCGATTGCTAATGGCAATTCATTTTTCCTCAGTGACATTCCACCAATAACCAGCGTGAGTGCGACAGGATGAGCTGGAAAGCAAGAGGGAATGAAGCTGGGAGCAGAAATGCTTTATTGATCCAGTCCTCGGGTGGGACTCAGGGCTTGCCTCCTCCCTTCCCTGGGGAGAGCTCGAGCAGGGAGATCTGTGCTCAGCACTTACATTGTGGTGCTTTAAGAACAGAACAGGGGGAAAAACCTTTAAACTGACTTTTATTATGTCGCTGAGATAGCACGTCCTGACGTGCTGCGCCCTGTGTGATGTCACCCGTGTGATGTGCAAACTGCAGTGGGACGGAGCCGGTGCCAGCAGCCTGGGGCTGGGGAACAGCCAGTCCTGCAGGGGAACCCACCTTGCTGCACCAGGGCCACAGGGATGTGCTGAAGGGGCGTGGGAGGGTGGAAATGGGGCTGTCCCATTTAGTGATACTAGGTTATCTGTAAAACTGCATGCTTTGATTTTTTATTAAACAATAGAAATTGTGATTTGATGTCCAAGACATAGAAAAGAAATGGCATGTTTCTGGACCTAAGGAATAGCAGTGAGTAACCAGACATGACCAGATCAAACCTCAGCTGAGGTTCCATGTTTATGTTTACATGGTCCAAGAGACACCAGCAAGTATCTATAATTTTGAAAAATTTGTCATTACTAGATGGATTCTTTATAACCCATGGCTAATGCTTAGACACTTTGTCTGCTTTAGCATGAGGTTGCCCTTGCATGTGCTGGGTCTCTGAAATCACCACGGAGCAGCTCCTCTGCCGGGGCTGGGGCTGGGCTGGCTCCCCATAGCCGGAGGAGCCAGGGTGTGTGAAAGTCTGTCCCCATCCCTGCAGAACGGCTCTCAGCCTTCAGAGGCCAAAAACCAGTGCAAAAGGGGCTCTGCCATCACCCTTGCGTGCCCCTCCACCGGGCAGCCTGGGCTCCAGCTGCACCACACTAAAGCCACCGAGGAGTGCCCAGCTGTCCTGGGTTCCCCAGAACACTGGGGCAGCCCCAGGACACAGGGAGCACACTCTCAGTCTGCAAAAACAAAGAAAGAACTGCACGCTGAGAGAAAGTCCTGCTTAGTTTACAGGTTGCTTTTATTTACAAATATACTGAAGTGTAATCTCTCTCTTATTTTTCTTTTTCTGTTTTTGTTTATACTCTCTGTGTGTGTGTGTGTGTGTGTATGTGTGTGTACGTGCACATGCACGTGGGAAGGAACGTGATGCATGAGAAACATGGATCTTGGCTGCCAGCAATGGTGGCAGGAAAAAAATTGAAGTGAAATGAAAATTAAAAACACTAATAAATAATTTAATAATGACAAATAATTAAATAAAGAAAAAATTCCAATCTACATACATTATGGTGGTTTGTTTCCGACACGGAGGGAAAGCAGCAGCGAATCTACAGTGAAAGGAGCTGGTTAAGTATGAGAGAGCACAGTCATATTTTTTACAAGTTAAACAAATTGTAACAGACAGCTACAAAATACTACATTTCGATAACATAAATACAGAATATATAAATATACAAGTAATACAGCCATACACAGCTAAAAAATAGGGTGTTCACCTAAAAACAGAGTTCCCAATGCAAAGTATCTGGCAGCCCCTTCACAGCTGCTGCTGAACAGAACCAGAGTGCACCAAGCCAAGGAGATCCAGGCTGCAGCCAGCAGGAGGGAAGCAGCCGTCAGCGCAGTCAGATCGGCCTCAGAGAGGCAAGACCGTGTTGAAAGCCCACCAAAGCCAAAAGACTTCAGGCAAGCAAACGCCCGAGCATGTCCCTAAGCAAGGAGCAGCGGTGCCTGAAGCGCTGGCCCTGTGGCTGCCCTGTGCCCCCAGGCCGTGGCAGGGGCTCTGGAGGGTCCTGCGTGCCGGGGAGCAGCACTGGGCACACACTGGTGGGGTGGCCGGGCGTGGGGCTGTGTGTGTGAAGCACCATCCGAAGCACTGAGACTCGGCCCTGCGGCTCCACTCCCACAGCCGTGTCGGGCTGCAGCTGCCTCTGTCCTTTCACTGCTGTGACCCAGCTCCAGCTTGTGAGAATCCTTCCCTTCCTCGTGATTCTGCTGCTCATTTCTAGTGACTTTCAGAGAGAACCAGAGTTCTTATGACATGGTTCATAGAGGTGCTCTTGTAAAGCCCAGCTTGCAGCATCCCAGCAGCATCCCAGAGCTGGGTTCACTGGAGTGCCTGGGGCAGTGGCTTGGGATATACCTCTGGCCTTAAGGAAACTGGAAGGGAGTCCTGAGCACAGTAGGAAGAGGGAAGTGGGTTCACATCATCTCTGGAAGGTTTGCTGGCAACGACCCTTCAAAGGACCTGGCAACGATCATCCGAGTTCTGCAGGGTGGATTTGAAAAATCCACTCAGCAGCTACTGTACGACTAACATGAGCCACATCTCAGGCACGGTTAGCTGCAACTGAGCCAAGTGATTGGATGTTTTTGATGACAGAGTTTAAAGAAGAAAAGGAGATCAAAATACCCAGGATGATGTTTCAATATAAGTGAGTGTAACCACCACCATTTATTTACAGCAACACAATTATCTTCAGTGCTGTGAGTGTGAAATGTCTCCGGCAGCCCCAGGGCTGCTGCTCAGGGCAGTGATGAGCAGGGTGTGGAAGAGCAGCACAGCCCGAGCCGTGCCCTGGCAGCCAGCCCCCCGAGGGAAGGTGCTGCTGCACCCAGCGCCCAGCTGGCACCCACACCAGCAGCTCAGTCACTGCTCAGGGCGCTGGAACCCTCTGCCACCCTCACAGACCTGCAGCTGCACGAGAAGGACCTCTGAGCTCATAGCCAGCATATTCATTCTGATCTCACAATCATCTTTTTTATACATTATTAAGCACACTGAAACCTAATCAATCATCTTTTACTTAATGGCATCTTGTCACCACTTTAGCTGCACACTTATTCCTTGATTAGCCAAAACAATACGATGGAAATACAGTGAAGAGCTCGCTTGATGCGTTTCTGTTAAAGAGGGGTTAATTTCCTAGGGAAAATGATCACTGTAAGGTGCATGTAATAAACTGCTGTCATGACCTCTGGCCTTTGAGCTCCCATATGTGCAATCATTGTTTGTGGTTTCTGTGGAAGTGCCAGATGCTAAGAATTTTTGGCAAGAGTTTATCAATTTGACTCAATGAAAGGTATTACTGTGATATGGCCCATTACACATTTTACTTTCACCTGATCAGGGACATTCCCTTGACAACAGAAGAGTAAAGCAGAAATCAAAGAGGTCAGAGGTTGCTGTATAATCTTTTACTGCAAGGTCCCAGGTTAAAACCACAATGATCACACTCCAGTAGGATAATTTATTCCACAAAAAGAAAGTGACATTTATTTTGCTTTAATGAACTTTGGCCTTTGCCAGCTATTGCAGGCCCACTGGAAATCCTTGCCTATGCATTCCTTCCCTGGACCAGCAGAGGCCCACCATGGCATGGAAAATGTTACCCACACCAAGGGCCTGGATGTGTGCGTGTGTGTGGCTCCAAGGGTGGCAGAACGTGGGGCAACAAACAGCTAAGGCATCATCATACAACACACCGAGGGAGAGGAGAGAGTATGTACAAGCACGAAAAAAAAAGGTGGCAAACAGTCATCCAAAAAATCAGCAAAGAATTATATATACTTCAGCTATAAAATGGGATGTCTGATTTTTTCCTTGGAGATGGATTATTTTTCAACATCCATCCCAGATGCAGAGGTAGAGTTGGGACAAGGCAGTTCTCCAAACTGTAGGTCATGTTATAGTTCTCATTTAAGTCCCTGTAAATACCAAAAATGCCATTTTGATCCTGCCAGTAATGAGATGTGAAGCAAGGCTGTGCTTGTGTGAGGAGTCTACAAACTGGTGCATCTGAGAGGCTTTTCTATGACTGTTAAGTAGCACAGCAGAGGGGAGAAGAGGGAAACGATGACTCCATTGAGGTTGGTGGTGACAAATGACATGTTTACATGTGCCATATGAAACCTGCTTGCTTCTGCCCTGCAAGCAGTGAGGATCACCTGAGTTCTTTATAGATGTTTGCTATCATGCAGAGAGAAAGGAAATTTTTATTTTGATACACAAAGAAAGGGTAAAATACTTGAACAGGGTGGGTAAGAAAAGAAAATCCTTTCCATTTCAAAATATATCCAGGGGCTCACAATGCTCAGTTGAAACCACGTCCTTGCCAGAAAGCAGGGAACGGTCACTAGGCAAAGCATCTGGACACAACAAACCCACCTTCCTGGGGATGGCAGCAATCAGGGACAGGACAGGGACAGGGACAGGGACAGGGACAGGGACAGGGACAGGGACAGGGACAGGGACAGGGAGGTCCCCTGGAACCCTTGCAGAGCCACCAGTCCCTTTCCCGACCGAGGCTGTGTGTGGGACACAGGGGCTCTGCACCTCAAGCAGTGGGAGGATGGTCCTTGGACTGAGCTCTGCCCCCTGCATGACATGCACACACTCAGGGGCACACACACACACACAGACACAGACACATGGACACACGGACACGCACACAGACATACACATGTACACACACGGACACACGCACGCACACACAGACACGCGCACAGACACACACACACAGAGCCTCATCCACGGTGCTCTCATCCTCTCCAGAGTGAGAACCTGTGCACTTACACTGCAGATAAAACCTGGCTTTCTCAAGAAACGTCCAACGTGCTCAGTGCACACTTCCATGCTGGGGGAATGGTATTTTTTCCCTTGGCCCCATCCTGCTGCCCTTCCCAGGCGTGCCCCGGAGCACCAGGAGGGTCTGTCTCCATCAGCTGCTCCCAGCGGGGCTCCCACAGCACTCCCCGAGGCTGCCGGCCCCACAGCAGTGGGGCTGCTCCCTCCCTGCCTGCTGAGGCTGCAGGGGTCCTGCTCTGGCCCCCCCTCCATGGGAGACCCACGCTCCCACAGAAGATGCCAACCCCACAGGGACACTGCGATGCTGGCCTGGTACCAGTCCTCAGCCTGGAGGAGTTAGATTAACGAAAGCTTTGGACTTGTTTTTCAGCTATTATGGTCAATATATTAAAGGTATTTATTTAAGAAAGTGCCTATCCTGCCAATCTTTCCCCATGAGCTCTATTTTGAACACACCCTATAATTACTGATATTACCCTGGCAAATATTCCCCATGAAGTTTTCTCTACTGAGAGCCATGACTGTACTTGTCTGCTTCTCCACATTATAATTATCACCAGGCAATATTTATAGCTATACTATTATTATTTATGATATTTTATGCCCTACAAAAATCTATATGACAAATGCTCAAACTTCAGCATCAGAGACAGACGTCAGCTGGCCCACCCCTTTGTCCTTGCGGAGCTCACACTGCTCACTCAGCTGGCACCACAGCCAGGGGTCCTGGCAGGCCCTGCCAAAATTTCAGCTCAACCTACCTGAACTTCCCATTGTCATTTCTTTCACAGTTTGCTGTTCCCGGCTGGTGCACATTTCAGGACTTCTGGTGTTTCAGGCTAGAACTGTGTATCCTTGATTCTTGCTGAGGCAAGGTAACTAAAGCAGTGCTTAATTATTCCAGATGAACAATAAAGAACAGCACATTTATGCCTCATGCAAAACAAATAAACAGAACAGAATGAAAAACACTTCTTTGCCAGTCATGGTCTAGTCTTGAAATTTGGCACTGCAATACTTACAAACAAATGTAAATATTTTAATCTCACACTTCAGAAAAAAATTAAATAGATCTGTCTTGTAAGCACCTTTAGTTTTAATTATTTAAGATCAATACTAACCTAAATGCCTCTGCCCCTAACATGCATCTCCTCTCCAGGGTCATAGACCTTTCTTACTCTGAAATCACTGGCTTTTTCCACAAATACTGCTAACCAGTTTTCTCAGTATCATACGCATAAGGGCTATAAACTAATGAGCAGATCTAGGTTATGTAGAAAAGGTGTAGAAAGGAAACAAATGTTGAACGTCACATTTACATTAACTTCTCACAGTTCAAATGGAAATTTATCCACAACATAGTATGAATCATGCAGTAAGAAAAGGAGGAATCTCCAGTTTCTTTGATTTATTTGTCATATGGTTGACTGATGTCAGTATCAGTGGCTAAAAAAAAAGTTTAGACATCCAAAAGAAAGGAGAAGAGAGAGGAGGAAAAGGTCTAGCTTTCCACAAAATCCATTTCTTTTAAGATGATGAGCTCAAACCAAACCAGATCAAAGGCTGAGGACGAGCAGGTTCTTCTGTTCCTTCCGTGCTTGTCTCGTGGTCTGGCGCCAGCTGGGAATCAAGGGTATGGGACGGGTGGATGTGTTTTGTCTCTCTATATATGTATGTATGTAGGTATTAAAATATATGTACATACATACACATATATGCAAACAGAGACAGTCTTCCTAAAAAAACGCTCTTTGCAGTCCAGAGGCAGCAGAGTCACTGTGAAGGAAGAGCTGGGCAACATATGGCTGTAGAGTCTGCACTGGAAAAGTCACTGGCTACACGCACGCCGGCTGTAAGTTCTCTTTACTTTCATGAGGCGAAATAGGAGCTCTGCATAGAGTACAGCCTGTCAATGGGGTTTCCTACTCTAGCCTGCATGGAGTTAACTTCGGAAGAGGCAAGAAAACAGTCGCTCAAGCTAGTTAAAGAGGTATCACTGTCGATATCATGAAAAATGGAGTCGTTTCCTGCAAATGAAACGCACACGTTAGGCGGGACGCTGCGCAGCCGGGAGGACACAGCACACACGGATGCTCGCGCGCTGCAGCGAGCGGAACACTCCTGCTCCTGTGCTCGCATGCTAACACGCTCTGGCCACGAGGGTCTGACCCACAAGGAGGAGGGCTTGGAATCAACCCGCGGGGGTCAGCCGGCAGCAGTGCGCCCAAACCTGCCAGGGTTTAATTTCAATCTCAGTCAGCTGCACAAAACAGAGCCTTGGCTGACAGCAGGAGCAGACGGTGCTGGGGAGGAGCAGGTCCCCAGCTTCTCCACGGGCTCCAGCACTCATGGGAGCACCAGGACTGTCAAGAAAGGTGGAACCAGGGTGCCCATGACAGGGAGGCATGGTCTAAGAGCCATAATCATACTGGTCTTCATATACGCACAAGGCAAAAGTTCTACCAGTGTGACAGGACCCAGGAAGAGACCTAGTTTCCCTGGCCTCAAGTGAGCTACAGCTGTAAAAATGCTCTCCTTCAGAAAATTCCACTCTTTTAGGGCTGGTCTGGAACAGCACCTTGTATTTCCCTTAGCAACTAAGTTTTGAGCTTACTTCAACACTGAAGGTACTAGAAAAAGCTCTAGCTCAAGTCCTAGGGGCTCTGCAAAAGTGTTAGTCTGGTTCTTTTTCCTCACACACTCATTTGAAAGAGCTTTCTGCAATCCCCTGCACCCCTTTTGGAGCACAGAACCTACTTCCCAAGGAGTTTCACTCAGAAAGCCAAGCAAACCAACAAAATCACAAGCCATCTAATGCTCGAGGGCACTTCATATGTCCTCAGCTCCTTACAGGACCTCCCCAACTTCCTGGTGTGCACCATGGACTTGTCTCAGTGGCCAAAGTAATGACACAGACCCCAAGCAGATTCCTGTTGGCCTGTGCACGCTGTGCTGGGGGCAGTGATGCGCATTGAGCCTCTAAGTGAAGTGCTCCTGGTCAGCAGAAGGGAGTCTGAAACAGGCCCTTGTGGGCTACCGCAAGGCCGAGAATCACAGTCTGAAAAATCCTCTGGCATTCTCTTTAAATGCCACACTGCAATTGTCCAGAGCCAATAATTGAGCTTTTAGTGCTTGTAATGCGTTTGATGTGGGGTCAAGCAATCGTGAAAGCAAACCGTCATCTTGATTTGGGACAGAGAATAAAACTACGCAGGAGAAATGTCCTGTGGTAACCCATCTCTTAGTAGCTCAAGAGCTGTTCTTTAACAAATCCACGCATCCAATCTGAGTGGTCTTACAGGGCTGCTTATTCATTTTGTAATGAATAGATTACTTCTCTTTATTGAAGGCACTTTTTCCTCAAAGCTTCTAAGAAAAAAGGAAAAATTTGTGAGGGAGCTAGAATTTGGTACTGTTTATTTTTCAGTGTCTTGGACAGTGGTTTGAAAAAGTGGAGCTTGGAGAGGTGATGTTACTTGCTTATTGTTTATCAAAATTATACTATGAAATAGTTCTGAAAGGCGTTCAGAGCTTGAGATGAGCTCTGTTCTACCCCCTTATGTGTACAAGAAAATACACACATAAAACTGACTGGTACAAATTCTCTGGTACAAATCCCAGAAAAATATTCTAAAAGCCAGTAAAGCTGCTGCCCCTATGGAGTGTGATCCAGCACACGGACCCAGCTACTTGGGATGTGGCAGAATGAGGCATGCCTTACCATAGGGGTTCATGTGGTCGCCTGGCATTTGTGGAGGGGTAAGACCCTGCTGAAATGGGTCTGTGCCATAACTGCTTTGCTCCATTGCTACAATCTGCTGCTGTGGTGGTGCAAGTGGTGTGTAAGATGTCATCATCCCTTCCATTCGGTTGGACATTACTTCTGCAAAGCAAAGAGGAGGAACAGTTACTGCTGGGGAACAGGGCAGAATCAGTGGCAGCAATGAACCCTAGCAAATGCAGTCAGGGGTATCCTCTCAGTCAGAGAAACTTTCCAGATTTTGTCTGAGCGTAGAGCCCTGAGCAATGAGCTGAAAGACTTGTAATTTCTACATGATTTCTGGAGCTCCTAGGTCCTGGATCTTATCCTCCCAAAGCCCATATACTCTGTTTGACAGAGCCCAGTTATTATCTAACTCCTGCTGGTCCCAGCTTTTCTGCTCTGGGTAAAGTCGAGGATTGGAGGCTGCAGGGTCTTGGGAGCTGGAGATGCTCAAGGGTACCCCGAGAGCAGCAGAGCAAGTTCCAGTTCCTGGGTGCAGTGCCTGCCCCAGGATGGGCTCTCTGTGCCTTGCCTGGGGCAGTAACGCCGATGCCTGTGCAGATTGCCAGCTGAGCACTGTGCCCCTTTCTGCAGAAGAAAACAAACTGAGGGATCTGTCTGGAGCAAGCCTCCTGGAGATTTCCTCCAGTGCAGACACCTGCACGTGGCACATTCCTACTAGAAACGAGGTTACAGCTTCTGCACAAGCACCTCTGGGGTCTGATCCCACCAGGAGAACTCGGAGTAACCTGTCATGGGCACTCGGGCACACCTTTGTGTCCTTCCCCTGCTGATGGCTGTACTAAACTGTCATGTGGGAATGGCACTGCCAGACAGCTGCAGATTCTTTCTCTCTCACTTTGCTTTCCCACAAATCCCCTACCTTGCCCTAGTCGCTGCGAGTTCTGCTGCTCCTGCTGCTGTTGGTGCCTTCGTGCTAGCTTTTTCATCTGAAAACAAGCAGAAGAACAGAACATTCTTGTAGCTCCAAATGCAACAATTTTGTTTCCTTACAAAACTCTCTGCAAACATCTTATCAGTTAACACAGACCATTTATGCTTATGCACACACTGTTGTGGGTTCAGTTTCAATTCTAAGCTTAAACACTTCAGTTTCCAGTTCAGATTTGCATGCAAAATTTACTCCCAACCCTGAATTGCTTTGAGCATATTAATTTAATGTCTGTGTTTGGAAGTTGCCTTTCCAGTGGATGTAGAGAGCAGAGCAGGCAGAACACGCAGAGCTCAGCTGTGGGATTTGTGCAGTGTGAGCAGCAGCCAGGGCAAGAGCCCATGATGAGGCACAGCCTGCATTTGACTTTTGAGGATGGGACAAACAGCCTACCTTTGCTCTTTGGTTTTGAAACCAGACTTGGACGACTCGCACACTGAGCCCTGTTTCAGCTGCCAATGTTTCTCTGACCTGCAGGAGGAAATGTTTAATGATGCAATTTTTCATAAGTTAAAAAAAAAAAAGCAACCTAAAAACCACTGATCAGTTTTGTTAAGAGGAATGTTTGTACTTAGAACAAAAATTGCATGTATGGAATTACTTTTAAAAATTCATCGTATTTTTGCATGGTGTTGTCAAGTTCTGCCCCAATGGCGCTACCAGCTCTGTAACTACTGAGCAAAGAGTGTGAGCTGAGGAAAATAAACCAAATTTACCCATAAAAGACTTGTGTGCAAAAAGAGCGCTCTGCTTTCCCCCGGAGAGCTGCTATGGCCCCGGGAAGGGGCAGGGCTGTCTGCAGCATGGCCTGGTGTCAGGGCTGGCCTGGCCCTGCTGGAGCTCCTACCTTTCTGCAGGGCTTAGAAGACACTTCAAAGGATGCTTTGAAGGCTCGTCTCTGCTGTGTGGTAAGTATTGTCCTTGGTCGTTTAGGTCTTCTTGGGTCCTTCCCATCATCACTTCCTTTTCCTTGGGTTACTTGGCCTTTGGTGGGCTTAACATCTCCATCTTCATCATCACTTTTGACTGGTGAAAAAAGGATATATAATTGCACTTGTTCCACCAAAAAAACACGATGTTTGAGAACTGCTCTTCAGTCAACAGGTTCAACTATTGTCCCATGGTTATTTGAATGCCTAAAGCAGCTGTGAGCAGGAAGAGACTCTCTCAGATCTGTGTGCTCTGCCTAAATCAAATGCCACAAAAGCATAAAAATGTTTTCAATTTTTAATTGAGGTCCTGATCAGGGGATGGAGACTCGGAAAATGCTTCAGTATTTCCAGGAATTGGGCACAGAGACACTTTGTGCCTTTCCAGCACCTCTTGGTCCCATGTGCTCACCTGCCCCAACCTCAGCACCAGATAAACACCTTCACCTTCACAGCTGAACTTCAGCTTCTCCTGCAGCATTATCTGCCTGCACTGCTACAGCAGCAAAACAGCATAAAGCAAGTATCACACAAGTATCTCAAAGCCCATCTAACTCAATATAGCACAGATTCCAGCTACTGAACGCTGTTTTGAATGTTTTGAAGCTCCAGCAATAATATTAAATATAATCTTTGCCATCTCATTTCTACTTTCCACAGAAAACATCAGTAATCTTCCTCTGTGCATTAAAATGTGTCTGTATGTACAAGCACAAACTTCTCTTTTTCAGTAAATGCATACAAGTATCTATGTGCTTGTGTAGACCAAAGAGATTATTTGTATTTTCTATAATTAAATTCTGAATACTCATACAATCTGGTGATATTACGTGTGTTAGTATATTGTCCTGGGAAATCTCAAGCACAGTGGCAAAGGTTGATGGGTAAATACACATTTTGTTGAGAAAATCAACCTTTCAAGTCAGCATATTTTATTTGACCAGACTACTGATTTTTCTTCCCGAAAACACTATCACATTATTATAGGGACTTCAACATGAAGAAACACATGGAATTTTTTATATACTGAAAGACTGCATTTGGGGAATCAACAAATTAGACTTTAATTCATTTTAGGGTCTGATTATTATGCACCTAGCAGTCTAATTACCTTTTACTTTAATAAGCATCTTTGGCCTAATGATTAAAGGGAAGTTCAGTCATTTTAATAACCATGACATTATTAACTTTCCAGCATGCCATTTCTAAGGAAAGGTTTGTGAGGATTAATACTGCTCATTGGAGAGTTACTCTTGTGTCCAGTGGATAAATATTTGATTGAAGCAGGACACATTCTGAGCCAGGGCTTTGCAGATTGTGTGCTCTCACGCAGACCCCTGGGAGATCAGTGTTTTCACTGTGTTAGACAATGGGAGACAAACAACTTGTTTAATTTGTCAGCTTGTTTTTCAGGTTTGGGTTGGACTAACAGAGAATAATGAGGAAAAAGAAGCATCTCCAGGACTAAGAAACTCCCCTTTGTGCCGAAGGGAAATGAAATTGAAACCAAGACTGGTTTGTGCTACCGTGGTGGCAGATCATGAGTCAGTCTGGTGCTGAAGAGGAGCCCACCCTGCTCCAGGCTGGTGCCAAATGCAGCTGCCAGCAGCCGTTGTGTGAGCAAGGACAGCAGTGGGGAAGGTGCTGTGCCAGCCCAGCGTGGGGACAGGAGCTGGTCAGGGGTGAGGAGGGCACAGGCAGGGGCACAGGGGGTGAGGTGGGCACAGGCAGGGGCACAGGGGGTCACTGCAGCTGCTGGGGCAGGCTGTGCTGATGGTCAAGGAGCTGCCAGCACATGCCCCACATGTCTCAGGCCCTCTGACTTGCGATTTACTGAGCAGAGCACTCAAGGTCCTGCAAATGCAGCGTGACAATAACTAAAGCACTGCTCCAAGAGTGCCCCTGGTCCCATGCAGACACCTTTGTCTTGAGGTATTCCTGGTGTGGAAATACAAATTTTAGCAATGTGGAGAATATGACTTTCAAATTAGAGATCAAGGATAATTTCTGATACCAGTTAAAATAGAGTAACACATTTTCCCATAAACCAGAGGCAAATATATCATTCATACATGTAATGGAATGGTAACTGTTGATTTTCTTGGAAAACAACAGTGTGATTATGATGGCACAAACCCACATCTCAGTTACTTTCAGGTTCTCTTCAGTAATTCTGTGTTGCACTTGCAATCTTTTTTAAAGGTACTATTTGTAATTGGCAGAGAGATTCCTCTTGAAAATCATATTACTGCTCTGCCCATTTTCCTAGTTTAGTGCTGAAATTGTATGTGAAGAAGATCCCATGAAAATTTTGTTAAGTGGATGGAAGAATGCCTACAGAGAACAGCGTACTGATACCTTACTTGAGTGAGGCCTTGGGTAGCTAGAGTCAGTCTGATTCATGCTTTATGATCTTACAGAAAAACACATTGATGAAAGCAGAAAGATTTTGTCTTTTAGTAAGCAGGAGGTTAAGGAAGAGAGTCAGGTTAGGGAAAGCAGACTGCCAGTAGGAATGTTTTCAGCTGTGCCTGCAAATTTGCATAGGTGGCACATGCATATAGATGAAGTGGATGTGAAAATGGATGCACTTTTCTATACAAAAGCTCTACAGACCCATGCAGCTTTTCCAGTCAGAGCAGGTGTGGGAAAAGCTCACCTGAGTCTGAGTCGTCTGGGCTGACCGAGCTCAACAAGTCTTTCTCTTTCTCATAGTCACTTTTGCAGAGCAGCTGCCCTTCCTTGAGGACAAACTCGTCCCCTTTCCTCAGCTGGCGCTCGCAGACGCAGCAGCAGAAGCAGCTCAGGTGGTACACGCACTCCAGCGCGCGCATCACGAACTCCGTCGGCGCGATCTTCTCCATGCAGCCGCTGCACTTGGCAGCAAACAGCCTGCAAGGAGAGCAGCACGGTCAGGGGCAGCCTCAGATCACACCATGCGTGGGTCTAAACCCAGCAATGCCAGCACACATCAGTCTGGCTCACCCTTCTGCACACGGCAAGACTCACATCCTTAGGCTTGGAAATAGCATAGACATGCAATTTTTCCAAATCTCAATTCCTTTGGTCTTGAGATTCCCTAAATCACCTTTCCTGGACAAAGCCCACCAAGATCTGTCCTTATCTCAGTGGGTTTTTCCTTTTCAAAATGAGAAACAAAAGGGAGCTCCCAAAGTCAGATAATTGCTTAAACACAAATGTATTTCAATTCACCTTTTAGAGGAAGGACCAGCTCATGCTTTGTTTTATGCAGGGCCTCTTGTTTCAGCACTTAAGCCCTATTCTGAACAGACTTTCCATTTTTGGTATTCCCTGTCTCTGAGGAAGCTGATAAACACAGAAATGAGCATGAAAACTTTGTGCTTTTGCTGAGGCAAAGGCAGCACGTGTGCATACACACGATTGTACACATGCAATCAATAAAGAGAGGAGTGAAATAACACAGCTTTCCTTTGGATGTTGAGTTATTCCAGAACAACCTGTCTCTGAAGGAAGTACTGTGCATTTTAAATGGTGTGAAACATCCTTTGGCAGAGATAGGCCCTGATACAATCTGTCAAATTACCAGTATAATCACAGACCCTAGAACACACACCGCATCCAGACTAGTTCTTATTAATGCTCTGTAAACCCTGTCTTTCATCCATCATTAATTTTCTAGGTTTAAGTTAGAATTATTTAGATTAATTTTATTTTGCTTTCCTAATGGCAACTGGGAATCTCCCTAAGTGAGATTTCAGAAAAGGGCTGCCTCAAATAAAGACGGATTGCTGTTACATCCCTGTGTCACATGGTGTGCTGGTGATTTGAAATTCAGTGTCTTTTATGGCAATACATCACAGTGCAAGGTGCATGAACATTTACATTTCAGCAAGGAAATGAACACCACTGCACCAGCATGCTCACAGAAAAAAAAAAATTAGATTCTGCCTTTTAGCATGGGGTATGCTGACTTTTTCCTTTCATTAAAATTATAATTTTTCACAAAAAAGGCAATTCTCTCTTATTTTAGAAGGCTAAGGCTGTGGGAGTTATTCATTCCTGCAGAGCCTCCATTTTGTCTGAGCTGGGAAGTGCAGGAAAATGGCAGTACAAGCCCTCGGCAAAGGGCTGGAGCCAGAGTGGGCAGGAGGGAAAAGCAAATGTCAGTATGGCTGCACACAGCATCCAGACAATGGCCCAGAGACGGGAACTGGGGTGCTCCTGGCTGTACCTGGAGTGACCACACCGGGAGCCTGGCCAGCTCAGCGCACACCTTTGCACCACCACAGCCGCAAGGTAACAGTGGTGCAAGGTGGGCTGAGCGGCTCTTCTTCAGGTGTGTAATGAATTAAACTGATCCCAAGGAAACTGATGCCACCCAGGACCCTGGGCACTGCCATCAACAGGATGGCTTATTCCATACCCTCCGTTTGCTTTGTCTCCAAGGTTTTCCTTACAACGCTTTAGCCAGCAAATTCCTAAGCAGAAAATATTTTTATCTCTGCACAATTTTATATCTGAAAGGATTAACACACAAAGAGGGGAGAAAAAAAAAGAAAAAGGTGCACTACAATAGTTGTTTCTGTTCGACTGCTTAAACCCATTTGACTCATTTAACCAAGCCTGGCCTCTCTGTCCGAGGGGATGCCCTCAGGACGGGCACACCTGGGAGAGACCTCAGAAGCGGCAGAGCTGGTGCGAAGGCTCTGTCCCTGCATATGTACCTGCACTCTGCAGGTACCCTCCCCATTCCCTCCGGCCGCGGGGAGGGACGGGCTGGCCCCGGGGTGCCGATGCCCGGCAGCACCGGGAGGGACGGGCTGGTGCCGCTCCCCGCAGCACCGGGAGCCCGGCCGGCCTGGGGAGCGCTCGCACACGGCCCGGGGAGCCCGGCCGGCCTGGGGAGTGCTCGCACACGGGCCCGGGGAGCCCGGCCGGCCCGGGGAGTGCTCGCACACGGGCCCGGGGAGCCCGGCCGGCCTGGGGAGTGCTCGCACACGGGCCCGGGGAGCCCGGCCGGCCCGGGGAGCGCTCGCACACGGCCCGGGGAGCCCGGCCGGCCCGGGGAGCGCTCGCACACGGCCCGGGGAGCCCGGCCGGCCCGGGGAGTGCTCGCACACGGGCCCGGGGAGCCCGGCCGGCCCGGGGAGCGCTCGCACACGGCCCGGGGAGCCCGGCCGGCCCGGGGAGTGCTCGCACACGGGCCCGGGGAGCCCGGCCGGCCTGGGGAGTGCTCGCACACGGCTCAGGGAGCCCGGCCGGCCCGGGGAGCGCTCGCACACGGCCCGGGGAGCGCTCGCACACGGCCCGGGGAGCCCGGCCGGCCCGGGGAGCGCTCGCACACGGGCCCGGGGAGCGCTCGCACACGGCCCGGGGAGCGCTCGCACACGGGCCCGGGGAGCCCGGCCGGCCTGGGGAGTGCTCGCACACGGGCCCGGGGAGCCCGGCCGCCGTGGGCAGGTGCCCGCTCCCCTCTCCGGCCGGGCAGAACGCGGAGCCTCCCCCGGGGGCAGCCGCAGCCGCCGCGGGCCCGGGCAGGGCTGGCCCCGCTCCGGGACGGGCTGCGGCTGCCTCCGGCTGTCCCCAAGCAAACCGCACAATGCGCCACCGTCCAGCCGCAATGAAAACACAAATGCAACACAGCTTACAGACAATTTCAAGAAGAAAACCTGAGGAAAGCATAAATCCTCTGCGCCTCCCCTCTAACGGGGACACAAAGATAACCTCGTCGCCCGCTGTTTCCCTGACCCGCACCTTTGCTGTCACACTGCCTTAGTGTTTGTGTTTTTTTCTTTTTCTTCAAAATAAATATATCTAATGTGAATAGAAAATACTTTGTGCTATTTACTGGCAACCGACTATTCCCGTAAAGATGGTGCTTTTGCAACAGCGCTTCCCAAGGCAGCCTTTTAGCTATAACGAATTACACTGTCATCAGTGTAGATTAACTCATTCAAATGAACATTAAATTGCCCTGACAATACTGCACGGACTTCATATCCTGAATTTAACCCTTGTCAAGAAAATTCCCCTCCCCTGTACACCGGAACTCTGTATTATAACATGCATTCACACAAATACACTCACACACACACACAGAGCAGCGTGTTGGGTTGAATTCTGAGATTATAAAATTTTCATTAAACCTATCTTATAGGGTGTTTATAGGTATTTTTTCAGCTTCCCAAGAGGAACACAAGGTTATGCACTCTTTTTGCACAAGGCAATCTCACAACAGGAAACTAATCTTGACAAATGACCAGACTTTGATAGCTGTGATCTAAACCACTGCTCGTTAGACTGTTCATTTTATAAACGAATGGTAATAAACCTGTTGGGAAGTGTAGGATAGCAGGAATACTTTAC